>NC_036255.1:8488789-8529786 GCF_002742605.1 Olea europaea var. sylvestris | reverse complement strand
ATACAGAGAGAGAGAGAGAGAGAGAGAGAGAGAGAGAGAGAGAGAGAGAGAGTACATGTTAAGTGAGCCATTTACATTTTAAACATCTTGCAAAATTAGATGGCAAATTGTGCTAAGATCACTTTGCCTGTCAATATACACTCATTATGAAACAAAATAAAAGATGAGGAAATTCTTTCTAACATATTTACGATACATAAATTCACTATTATATAGAAAAAAAAATTTAACTTAAAGAAGATGTTTTATGAATATGGTTTTAGTTAAATGCAAAGTCTAAAAGAATATAAAAGTTCCAAAAGCATTTAATGGGGATAAAAGAAAAATTGTGGATGAATTTAGATGGAAATATTTCATTTGGTTTTATTCTTGTTTATTTAAGTTAACTTACTTGAGGTTAAAAATGTAATATACCTTTAAAAAAAATGGCTAGATATATAAGATTTGTGGATGAAATAGCGGCTCCCTTAAAGATTATAATGTTTGTTAATCCAAATTAACTTTATTAATTTCATTTGGACTTTATTTTGTTTGTAATTTTTTATGAACTATAGGCAATAATTATTTTTTAGGAGCCTTAGGAGATCGCCTATTCCATCTATAGCCAGGGTTAACATTGTCCAAATAATTTCTTGAGGTCATATTTTTCAAATATCATAAAGCTTCAAACATTCAACCGTTATTGATGTGCAGGCTTGGAAGCTTTGGAGAGACAATTGACATTTGGAATTAATGGATCTAACATTGTAAAACGCGTATGCTAAGAATGAAGTAATTCCATGCATTGAGATTGGCTTACTATGTGTTCCAGAAGATGCAGATGAAAAACCAAACATGATCTTCAATGTTGTTAATGCTCAATAGTTATTTAGCTACTCTTGCTATTCCTCGTCAACATGCATTTTTCCTCTGTAAGAATCATGGAGCTTGCACAAAATGCAAGATTTGGAAAAATCCACATCTACCTTGACAGAATTCTCTATTAATGAAGCATCAACTAAATTGCATCGAAGATAAAGAAATATATATTGGCATCAAGAGCACTGATAATACATAAAACTTGATGTTGTAAAAAGTTTTATTATTGGATTAGTTAATTTTGGTGGGAAAATAAGTAATTAGTTATTTAAAGAGGGATTAGTCTATGTGTACACTCTTAGTATATATAATCTTTTACACCCTCTCACATGGAGGGGGCCCACACATAATAAAGTATATGCGAGCCCCCCTCTATTTGATGGGAGTGTAAATGATTATGTATACCAAGACAATACAAGTACTAAAGAGAGTGATATAGTTTGGGAGCTATTGGGATTGAAAGATGCAGATTCAAATTAGAGCAAAACTTCATTTGAATCATATGCAATATTGAATAATCCTATAACATTAAAGTCACTTCTTTAACCTGGTCATCCACTCCAATTTCTATTATTCCTTAAGCTAAAAGGGCTTCGGGCAATGTTCAAGATACTTCAAAAGAAGCAATAAGCCGGAGTCGGCCGCTGCATGGGATATACCCTTTAATTAGGTGTGTCAGGCATTTAGAGCATAGTTCTGTTGAAACGTAAGGGGTTTCGAGTAATTCTCAAAATCATTTACGAGAAACATGGCATGCTACACGCTTTGAACCGTTGACACCACTATGCTCGATAGGACATATGCATCCACAATTTCCTTTAAATATAATTTGAAAGAATTGTAATGCTTTCTAATGAAATATTTTTAGCCTCCATTTGACGAAACCTTAAATCTAATATATCTTGAAAAAAAGACAAGAGAGAGAGAAGGATGTGTTATTTTATCTTGCTATTTTTTTTATTTTATATATCCTGAAAAAGATAAAAAAAACAAAATAGAACGAAAATAAGAATACAAGAATGTAGGTAGAAGTTTAAATTAGTGACAAGGTAAATAAAATCAAATTAAAACTTAATCTCTGACAACGACGTCAAAAACTTGTTCATGAAAATGTATTTCGATTTAAACCTACCGCAAGTGTACGGTTCGTTATCAAGTAATAAAGTGAATTTTGAGTTCAAGTATCGTCTCACAGGGATTGATTTAGTTCAATTTGAATTGTCGTGACCTTAATCGAAACAATGATAATAAGATGGTTGTTTGTTGTAATGAAATTATAACTAAAATTAAGCTACTTATGCAATTATGAATTAATTAATTAAATTAAATGCAAATTATGCTAAGTGAAAGTTGATCCGCATTATTGATCGACAAACGTACTAGGATCTCGAATTCTCATATAATAATCCTTTTTAATCTTAATTCTACACCTTGACAACACAATTGAATTTTGACAAATCAATGTTCCTATTTTATTCAACAATCTTACTCGAGTAATATAAAACATATTATCATATATGGCCCGGCTATATTTCTAACAATGCAAATATACAAAAATGCATGAATTTTTATGAACACTTAAATATTCACATAAGGCATAGTGGTGTATTATTATCCCTTATTGGACCCTATGACAATTAATATCATGTCAAACCTATTTCCCTTCTTTCAAATGCATAAAATAAGCCACCATATTCACACAATTACCGTGCACAATAATTGCGGATAAAAAATTCATATAAATAATTCAATATCTAAAAAAGTGTTTTTTTAAGTCAAATATTTAAAATTAAAGATTAAAAGTTCATATCACATGGTTCTGAAAGCCCAAGAATGACAAACCAGGAGGTGTGAATTGCTTTTTAAAACTTCTTTTGAAAATTAATTCTAGATTTAAACCAATATGATAACAAATGAGACAATTAAACAAATATGGTCAAATACGAAAGTAAGTAAAGATTAAAAAGGTACATCCAAATAATAAGCGCTATATAAAAACGATAAGTAAAAGGGAGAGAGGATACAAACAATATAATTGTGGAGGTTCGATCCAAAATAATTATTTACGTCCTCCGTTCCCAAACTCTCTTGCACGAACAAGGCATTTTCACTATATTGATTGACATATGGTGCAATCAAATCCTTTACAACGCTTCCAATGACTTACAAATAAGGAGCATCAATCTTTATACAATGTTGAGCCATACGGGACCTCAACATGACCCACACTATTGAGTTTTACGAGACCTCAATATGACCCATATGGTAACTTACAACTAGGAGCACCGATCCTTATACAATATTGATCTTTAAGAGACTTCAACATGAATCAAAGAGATTTTACAATAAAACACTCTCTTGATAAATAATACAAAACAAATGAAGTACTAAGAGATGCTTACACTTCAATGAATAATAATAAATGAAAGCTCAAGTGTTAGATGAAATTTTTTGATGAATATGATAATTAAAAGTTAGACTAGATCAATCGAAGTGTTTCAGTGAAAAGATTATGAAGAAATAAATACAATGTAAGTTTAAAAAATCTCGTCAACAAATCTCTCTCTTTAAATGAATGATTGCTAAGTACTAAGAGAAATAAGAATATGATGATTGTACAAATTTGATTTAATCAATCAAGGTTTTTAATATGACGAAGTAAAAGGGATTATGCAATATAAGTGCAAAGACCCTCTTCAAAAATATATCTTTCTTTCAAAATTGATATAAATAAGTTAAAAACAAAGAGAGATGAAAAACTTTAATGAGAGAAATTAATTCATGAAGTTTGATTCAACAATTAAAGTTTTTACTATGAAGAAATAAATGAAATGAAAATAAAAATGTAAGCTCAAAGAAAATATTTCACAAGCTCTCTTCATAATTGTTGTGATGAATGAAAGTGGAGTTCTATTTATAGCAATCAAAACGAAAAAGTTCTGCCTTATCGGATGAACCAACCAGACATCTTCTTATGAACCGAACGAGGACGTCCAGTTGACCGTTGATTTTAGAAAAAAAAAAAAAAAAAAAGAATTGTGATCTAAGTTCAAGTATGACTTTGAACAATCAATCTTACTTTTGACTAAAATATTTTATACAAGTAATAGTGAAAATAACTTTTCGTGTACAAAATGATTTTTGAGCTATGGTGATTCATTACTAAAGATCAAAGTATTATACCTTGACATATGATTTAGAAAGCATAGTCTTTGATCTTGTTTCGGAGTTTATTTCATGTTTGGCTCTTGAACTACTTGTCTTGATCTTTTTTTGATGTCATCTCCAATGCTTTTGATCTTGATATTCCTTGGCATTTATCTTTTAAGCTCTCGTCTCGAATGGTTTGACTTGAATACTTAACTTCCACTTTAATCTTCGTTTCAAATCCAATATATAATGCTTGATTGATTCTATCATTGAACTATCATTACTCAAAATAAATTGATAGGAATAATATTAATCTTGTTTGTTATCATCAAAACATTGAAAATGAAGTCGACCATATGTCAATATTTTCCCCCTTCTTGATTATGACAAGCAAGATGATTTGCTATTTATATCAAAGGAATATACATTATAAATATATCATGTAATTCATATTTCACCTATCTTTTACAAATCAATAACCATATATTCAAAGCATACATTCACTCTTCCCCCTTGTTCATATATCCTAAGCATATTATATTTTCAATTTAAAACACGCATAATCATCTCACTTCATTTCTCCCTTTTGGCATAATCAAAAAGATATAACATTTATGATCAAAAAACACGGCCATAGGAAACAATAAAATATTTTCTCATTCTATGCTTTTGAAATCTATCTTACTCAATTTTTCCTTGTAGAATAAACCAAAAAAAATGTAGAACATATGAGAGGAAGTGTATGTCACATAAGATCAACGCTTTAAATCAATCATAAAAAAAATAGTAATATATTTCCCCATAATTAAGCACAAAGATGTCAAATATATGCAAGTTTAAATAAGAGGAAAATCATCATTTTATAGCAAAAATATTAATCAAAGCATGAGTAATGAAATGACAAAAGTATAATCATTTGGATAAAATTTATATACATTCCAACCAATTATGCACATAGAATCAATCAGACATTTAGTATGAATTTAATTTAGCCACATATTTCAAATGCATTGATAATTCCCAAATTTTATTTAGTGTTTAAGATAAAACATTTACAACCAAACAATTTTAAGTAAACTATTTTTATTTAGCATAGTCCTAGTCATTTCTTGCAATATACGATCCTTCCTTTCTATAACACCATTTTGTCGAGAAATTCTAGGAGCCAATAAATAGCCATCAATTTGCAAAAATCACCAAAATCGGTATTATCAAATTCTCCATCTTGATCACTTCAAACATATGATAGTGTATCACTTTCATTTTGAATCCTTTTACAAAGATGTTTAAATTATTCAAAGTTTCATGCTTTAGGTTCAAAAACAAGACTTAAGTGAATTTGGAGAAGTCATGACGAAAGCATAATACTTGCCATTTGAGCTTATGATTCTGGAAGTTTTTGAAATGTGCGATTGAAAATTTGTATGACCTATGAAAGATGTGGTTAATATTGATTCTTTGACTTGACTTAAATTAAAATCAAATTTTAATTCAAACCAAATAGGCTCCTAATCTTCTATACCACAATCAAGTATCTTTGAAATTTGATAATTTTCTTTATTTTCAAACTCAATGTTTATGACATAAACATCCTTATTTCACTTCCTATAAACAACATCTCTTTTGATGTAGTATCCTCAATAAGGCATGGAATAATCAAATTTGATATGATAACATTTATCACACAATTGACTAGAAACTAAATAGATTATGTCTAATATTATCTATTAAGAGAACATTTTTCAATAAAGGGAGATGGGTGATTATCAATAATTTCAATAATTTTTCTTTTGACATTATTTTCAAAAATATCATGACCACCGTCCTTCTTTTTGAAGTTCGTCAATAAGATTGAACAATTGATATCAAAACATAATAGACCACATTATATAGCATATTTCAAATACATAAAACTTGATTTATGCTCAATCGGACGTCCTTTTCAAAGATCCAAACGTCCGCATAGAAAAGTTCCAACTTTCTGTCAATTCAAACATTCGTTTCCCCATTTTTAATAAAATTTTGAATTTTTTGATCATAAAGGCATAATACAATAGTTTTATCAACCAAAGAACACATAAACATATTTGCCTTATATTTCAATTACATCTAGAATTTCAAAACTTCTTCGAATATGTGAAAGCCTATCAAAAGCTAGAAGCTTAGTAAAACTATTGGCCAATTGATTTATCGTATAGCTAGTAAATCAAAATTGGTGCCAATGGATGCTAAAGACTTAATGTCTTAGTGCCACTAAGATGTCTAAAAATCCAACTTTTGGTTCAGAGGTTCTTTTTTTTTTTCCCGATTAAATTAGAATATAACACATAAGCACATACTAAATAAAATATCGAGTCAACTAGCAATTAAATAAAAGAAATTCGATTATATCTCGTTATTAAGTTCACAAATATACCTTGACCATCCAATTTGATTGATGAACACTTGGGAGTGTTCAATAGCTTCGATTTTTTTCATTTTGAACTCCATCCTTTCTCTGAGAATAAAGCTTGTTTCCCGGTCATATGCTCAAACATCCACAACCAAAAGACCATTTGTTCTTTATTTTCCTTGGTACCTACAAAATAATCTAGTTTTTTGTTCTTTGATACCATACAGCTTTAGGTCCTTGGTAGTTAGTGTTAGTGGATTTTTTAATCCACTTGTAGTTGCCTTCAAAATGCAACCTCCTTTTAATTGAACAATTATAAGTTACATGCCCATTTTTATTACAAAAATTACATGTGGCATTTGAAATGGGAGAAGTTGAAGTTTTAACAAATAAATTTTCAAGAGACATTTGTTTTTAAAAAAGGTTTGTATCTGATTCATCCCTTTATCAAAAACACATTTTTATTCACCAAACATTAAATTATTTTTTTCTTGCCTTGAGTAAATTTATGTACAATTCAAATCTAAAAGCCTTTCTTGTAAAGATGAATTTTCCTTAATTAAAAAATCGTAATCATTTTGAATTTTCGAAAGTTTCTTTACCTCGTTTTCAATAAAGAATTCTTCTTTTTAAGGATTGAATGATTTAAAGCAAGTTTTTCAAATTCTCCAATAGTTTTATCATAAGAGGTAGATAATTCATCATATGAGTAACCTCCATTTGAATTTACCCCATCATCAATAGCCATGAAGCACATGTAGGCAATTTTCAGTTGACTTCCATCTTCTTTATGGTTATCATCATCACTCTCATCCCATGTTGATTGAAGTGCTTTCCTTTTGATAAATCTAGGGCTCGACAAAATTTTCAAATCGAACCGAGAGGTTCTTCTGAAGTTAAATGCTTTGGAGAGTACTGCTGTGTTTGAGTATAATCCTGGTACGCTTCTTCGATCGTCTTTACTCGTCTTATGTCGGCCAATTTCATTGTCCAAGCAATGGCTCAAGCATTCAATGCCAGATTGTTGCTCATCGAAATGGGGAGACCCATTCAGTAGACACAATCTTCGTTCGGCACGCGTCCAGTCCAAACACAGTCTTGCCCGAACCAGCATATGAATCGAGAACTGATGGATTCTCGTCAGTTTTCGATTCTCGATCAAGAATCGAAGAATTGAAATAGAACTTATTCTCCCTAATTTTTTTAATTAATTTATTTTAAATAAGCTAATTTGTTAACTAGTTAATTTAGTTCAAACCCAAAAATATGATTTTTCTTATTTGTAATTTTCAATTCAAAGTCAACTTAATCAAAAAATTAACCTAAGTTTTATCCAAATCTAATACTCTCCTGTAATGTCGTTTCTACCGTGATGGAGAAATCGAATTAAAACTCGACAATGCCTCTATTTTGAGCTCGATATCTTCATTTTCTTGTGATTTTAACAATTAAATCCATGAAGAACACAGCAAAGAGAGATGCAAAAGATACATAAGATTGGACTACATTATTTTGTAAAAGTTAAGATTGAACATATCATTAGTTAAATTAATGTAACTTCGTAAATATTAAAAAATTTAATTTTAATACGGAACCTGAGAACCAAATCGAACCGAACTGAATCGAATGGAACCGAACTCGAATGGTTCCATAATTAAATTTGAACCCGACAATTCCACTTACTAAATACTCGAAAATTTTGGACCTGATTCGGTTCTCTTCTAAAGATAACTGAACCGAATTGAACCATATCCAGCTCTAGATAAATCTCTTTTTCCCTTTGCCTTTTTCTTCTTGAATCGACGACTGTTACATAAACTTTTTCATTTCTTAACTAGAAGAACTAGGTCTTCAAGTATTTTCTCTTGAAGTGCCTTCATCAACTACGAATTTTAAAGCAATTTGCCATCTTTTCTTTTCTTTGCTTTTCATTGTTTTTTCTTTTATCTCTTTGCGATTTAGCTTATATGTCATCAATGTTCCATAGAGCTCATCTAATAGATATGTGTTGATATCTTTGGAGTTTTCTATTAACATTCTTACTAGACCCCATTCTTCCGAGAGTGACCTAAGCACTTTACTCACAAGTTCACAGTTAGTAAATTTTCAGTCAAAGCCTTTGAGGCTATTACAATATCGTTAAAACGAGTGATTATGTCAACAATCAGTTCGTTTTCTTTCATAAAGAAACTTTCAAAATCTTTAACCAAAAGATTTATCTTGGTTTCTTTTAATTTACTAGTTCTAACACGAGTAATTTCTAATGCATGCCAAATATCATAAATGGAATCACATGTACTGATATGATTAAATTCATTTCTATCTAAAGCATAATAAATTATATTTTTTGCTCTAGCATTTAAAGATAATTTTATTTTATCCTCTTTACTATATTCTTCTCTGAGTTTAGAAATTATTTGATCCGGTTTACCATTCTCTTTAATAATCTTTTTAGGCACATATGGACCAAATTCAATAACTTCCCAAATATTATAATCCATTGATTGAATAAATATTGTTATTCTAGTCCTCAAATAGTTATAATTAGTACCATCAAAGAAAGGAGGATGATTTGTAGAATGCCCTACAAGATTTTGAAAAATATGGTTAGACATTGCTCAAGATTGTAGAATCTTAATTTTAAAGTGAGCACCTCGCTTTGATACCAATTGAAAGCCCAAAAATGACTAACCAAGAGGGGGGTGAATTGATTTTTTAAATTTTTTCGAAAATCAATTCTAGATTTAAACCAATATGATAGCAAATGAGACAATTAAACAAATATGAAACACAAGTAAAGACTAAAAAGGTAAATTCAAATAATGAGTGCAATATAAAGGCGATAAGTAAAAGGGAGAGAGGGTGCAAACTATATAATTGTAGAGGTTCAATCTAAAGCAATGATCTATGTCTTTCGTTACCAAGCTCTTCGGCACGAGCAATGCATTTTCACTATATTGATTGACTTATGGTGTAATCCAACATTTTACAATGTTTTCGATGACTTACAAATAAAGAGCACCGATTTTTATACGATGTTGAGCTTTATGGGACATCAACACGACCCATATTATTGAGTTTTATGGGACCTGAATATGACCCAAAAGTTGACTTACATCAAGGAGCACCAATCCTTATACAATATTAATTTTTACGAGACTTTAAGGTGACCCACACTTTATCAAAGTAATTGTAAAATCATCTCTTGATAAATAATACAAAATAAATTAAATATTATTAAAACCTAACACTTCAATGAATAATAATATATGAAAGCTAAAGTGTTAGATGAAAATTTTTTTTACAATAAAATCCTCTTTTGATAAATAATACAAAACAAATTAAGTACTAAGAAAGACTAACACTTCAATAAATAGTAATAAATGAAAGCTCAAGTGTTAGATGAAAAATTTTTTACAATAAAATCCTCTCTTGATAAAATAAAAAATAAATTAAGTACTAAAGAAGGCTAACACTTCAATGAATAGTAATAAATGAAAGATCAACTGTTAGATAAAAAATTTTGACGAATATGATAATTAAAAGTTAGATTCAATCAATCAAAGTGTTTCAGTGAGAAGATTATGAATAAATAAATGTAATGTTAGTTCAAAAAAATATTCTCAACAAATATTTCTCTTTAAACGAATGATTGTAATAAGTTAATTACTAAAAGAAATAAGAATGTGATGGTTGTATAAATTTGATTTAATCAATCAAAGTTATTAATATGAAGAAGTACAACGGATTATGAATTATAAGGGCAAAGACCTTCTTCAAAAATATATCTCTCTTTTAAGATTGATATAAATAAGTTAAGAACAAAGAGAGATGAAAAACTTCGATAAGAGAAATTGATTCAAGAAGTTTAATTCAACAATAAAAAATTTTGCTATGAAGAAATAAATGAAATAAAAATAAAAATGTTTTCTCAAAGAAGATTTTTTACAAATATATTTCGCAAGAATGTACTCTTCATAGTTATTGTGATGAATGAAATTGAAGTGTTATTTATAGCAACCAAAACGAAAAAGTTCTACCCAATCAAACTACCCGATCGGACGTCCGCTTGTGAACCGAATGACCAAATTGGTCATTCTGTGTTAGAAGTCAGAATGGTTAAAAAATCTGACCATTGGCGAGCCGGACGTTCGGTGACGGTTGACTTTTTTTTTAACGAATTGTGTTCTAAGTGCAAGTATGACTTTGAAAAATCAATCTTACTTTTGATTAAAATATTTTATGCAAGTAATAGTGAAAATAACTTTTCGTGCACAAAATAATTTTTGAGCTAGTGTGATTCATCACTAAAGATCAAAATGTTATACCATTACATATGATCTAGAAGGCCTAGTTTTTGATCTTGCTTCGAAGTTTTTTTTCATGTTTGGCTCTTGAACTTCTCGTCTTGATCTTTCTTTGATGCCATCTCTTATGCTTTTGATCTTGATCGTTCTTGACATTTATCTTTTAAGCTCTCGTCTCGAATGATTTGACTTGAATGCTTAACTTTCACTTTGATCTTCATTTCAAGTCCAATATATAATTCTAGATTGATTTTAACATTGAACTATTATCACTCAAAATAAATTGTTAGAAACAATATTAATCTTATTTGTTATGATCAAAACATTGAGGATGAAGTCGACCATATGTCAATGGGTTAATCGTTCTCCTAGCATAAATAAATTTAGCCTAGCATGTTGTCAGAAAGTAGAAAACAAAAGAAATATTGAAGAATTGACATCACTTAAATAAATCTTCCATTAAATCTTTGAGCATTGGAATCGTTCTTCATGTTTATTACCTCCTTCTATGCTCCAAAACCTCTAACCTTAGGGCTTTAAAAGACGTCATAAGATTTGTTTCCATATGAATTTCAATCATATAAGGAAATCAAAAATTTCTGCCTGAATCGTATTACTACCCTATAGTGTAGTACAAATCAATGCTATACTATAGTTTAATGGAATTTGGCAGTGGAACTTGCTAAAAATGGGCATGCAACCGCATGGAGTAGTACACTATGCTAACAAAAATTCTTATAGTTGTGTTTTAGTCTCCAAACTCCATTTTCTCGTTTCTTGAACTCTTTCTCATTTCTTCGTCTTCCAACACTTTATTTCTTTGCTCAATTAATTTTCGGCTCTTTCAAATCTTCATTTCTTCCTGGGGTCATCTTTCAACTATTTGCACTCTGGTCCCTGATTTTCTTCCATTTTGGTTTTTTTCACTTGTTTTTTCCTAACTTCCACCAAAGTCATTAATGTTGTCCTGCTGTAACATCACATTTCGCCTTTAAATGATTAGTGTTTATAATTATAACATTTGTCCTTATATTTATTTTTATTTTTTATTCATGAATTTAATATTGTCATGACAATTATATTTTCCGGAGGTATGATCTCGTGCCTAATAAAGTTAATTATAATAAGATGAACCAAGCTATGAAGTAAACTATAGATATAGTAAAAGAAGTTTATGTTGCATCTATATAAAATTTATTCAACTTAATTAACTTGATAATTATAATCAATTTGATTACTTAGCGCACTAATTAAGTCAATTGATGGATATTAGTTAACAAAACAAAATCAATGTATACCATAATTGATGCTTTAAATTTGGAATTGAAGATCTTCTTGTGCATTTTTTTGTGGAATGAAATCATTAACCCTTTCATATAAATAAAAAGGATATAATGTAGAATCTTAATATTAGCCATGTTCTTCTTTTCCACTTCGTCTTCTGTGTTTGGAGTCAGCACTTGAGGTATAATACTTGTATTCTATTTTAATATCATTTGATAGAAAAATTAGTGATTAGTGACATTTTACAGTATTTGATGGAATCATGATATGGTCAAACTTATGTTATTTTAATGTCATCTTGCAACCTGTGGATCAACCAATTGTATAGTGACCCATTTTAGTTTCTCCAGCACACGTATCTATATGCATATATGTATACTCCTTACATAATTATAACTAGTTTATAATGATTCATGTAAATTCGTTTAGCACAAACTGTGTTTGAGCAGGGAACTTGTTTTATCATTGGGTTCCTTTATTTATGGTAATTAACATCTATTAATTTATCACCCAAGTGAATAGTTACATGAGTCTAAGTCTATTCATATGAGGATATGGATTGATTTTAAGATGAATACTGTTGAAATTCTAAATAAATATTAATGACTAGGTTATTTGGCACGTAGACTTATAGGCGCTAAGGACATCTTCACTTGCCATTCCAAATATAAATTGCTAAGGATTTCAGGTAAGTGAACCTCCCATTGTCTTCATGCGCACGTGATATTATTAAATAGAGAAAATTTCATTGGGTGTCAAAATTTGGCTATACATTATCAAAAATGTCACCTTTCAAATTTTCCATCAAAAATGTCAATTTAGGACATTTTTGACCCTATGAATTATTTGAATGTCTTATATATCCTTGTACAAAACATGTGTATTGTGTCAGAATGAAATGACAATATGTCATAATGAAATGATAGCATAGCTCTGAAATCGCTTGAACTGTCGTTCCTGACAGTTAGCATCAGTAATTCTCGACAGATAAACTCATCGACAGATCAGATGAAGTTTTCGATAGATGAACTATCAGGAACGACAGTTCCTTCCTTTACCTAAGCTTAGTTCCACAATTTGAACTTTGGTTCCCAATTGCTCGTGTGTTTCGCATTAACATGTATGAAATGTTATGATCTCATAATTTGTTGATTGATTCGTCGTTGTTTATGCTTGATTGATGCAATCATTTTCTGTGTTCCAGTTTCAATGGTTTGTTTCACATTTTTTGTTCATTATGCTTGATTGATGAATTCATTTTCGCTTTGAAATGTCATTTTGGTTGCCCACATGAGTGGGTAGAGATCTATATGCACGAGGACGATTATGACAAATTGCGTTCATCAATTGACTTCTATGATAGCTTTGATTAGATTGATGTTATTATTGCTTATTTATCTATAATGTATGACTGCTTTTCACATAACTGGGGTCACAGGAGAAATAATGAATTTATATGAGATACGCGATGGTTGTTCATCATTTGACATTGTTGAATCAAGTCAGAATATTTGTTAAAGCATAGTCTTATTCTTCACATTTCTATGTTCGACAGTTTAATCACTGACACGTACTTCGACATCGATTTGGTAAGGTTGCTACCACTTAACATTTGCATAAATCTTTTTCGCATCTTTTCCCTTCAAAAATGAGGAGCATCATGATTAATAGTAGTTTCAAAAGCATTCTTCACTTTGATTATCATGTTGTTTTTATCATTTAAAAAATAGTAAGCTATTCGATAAAAATAAAAACAAATCATAATAACTAACCTCTCAAAATGGATGATGAATCTTATAGTAATGTTTTCTTGACCAAGGAATGAAGAAGATGGGTGAAGTGAGGGTTTGTTGAAGAAGATATTTGTTTGATGTTAAGTAGGTTTTTTACTTCTTTTATCGTTTTTTTAAGTAAATTCATATTATATATATATATAAATCATAACATTAATTGGATTGGAACATAGCATTAAATGCTTCTAATAGGGGGACATGAAGGGTAAGTTGGACATTTTCCACAAAAAAAATGACATTTTTGATAAAATTAGGTGCACATGCAATTTTTTTTTTTTTTTTTTTTTGCATTTTCAAAAAAAATAAAGTGACATTTTTTATAATTCCCCTATTAAATATATGAATGTGTTGCTAAATTTTCTATTATGTAAACTTGATGTTTAATTATTACGTTTTATGTCATGAATGTTTCATGCATATTCATGCACATCAACGCATCCATAAGCATACATAAAGTTTTAAGGAATAAAATAGTTTCCAAATGTCATGACTCAATGAAATGTTTTTAAAATATATGTATCCTCAATGTTTTTATTACGAGGTGTATGCCTATACCACGAAAGGTGTGAATGGGACGTGAGGAATCGGCTTACCCGACCAATGTTCAATGTCCAATGATAATGATAATGTTAATGTTAATTCTTTGTGGTACTACTGGCAGGACTCGACCAAGTTCCAAATAATAATTGTCCACTGCATTCTGATTGGTTAGTCGATACACCAAATGAGCTCACGACATCAATGTTAAGTTTTTAAAGAAATGAAAAGAAGGGGATACATATTCAGAAATGCCTTTTATTCTACAATAACTCATATGCATATCATGAGCATGCATCATGTGCATAAGGTTTGCTTACTGAGCGTTAGCTCATCCCACGTTATCCCCCATTTTTAAATGATGAAGGCAGGATGATTCGGGATGATGACTTGTGGTGACACGAACTCGATACTATCATATTTAGTTGTTGAATTCATTTTTGTAATTAAAGTTGACGTTCGATTTATATTGTTTTATCTTTTGAGCACTAATTATTTTAAATTAATAAGTCATTGATGTTTACTTTGTCAAAGAAAAATTTAATCGCTTCCGCATTTACGATGTCAAGAGAAAGTCAAATGATAATACCTCCAAATCTAGGTATCTAGATTTGGGGCGTTTCAGTTTGGTATCAGAGCCTAGAGTTTTAAAAATCGATTCTATAGACTTTAAAAAAATATTGTTAACTAATTTTTATGAAAGAAAAATGTACTGAGTTCTTACCACAAGGTGTCCTCTCGCAATCATCTTGTAAGGTTGAATTAGATTTTTATATTGCCAATTTATACTTGATGCTTAATTGTTGTAGTAGCAACATAATTTAATCATATTCCACAATATTTATATAAAATTAAACCATATTCCACGTTATTTGCCGACAATTATTCATATTTTGTGGCCTAAATAAATGTGTGAAATGCACTTATCAAGACCCATCAGCCAGACCAATAATCGTCGGTTCGAAAAATGAGCTGGTGACTCGAAGGCTTGGTCGAATCAACGTTCACATCGAGTTTGATAACTATGGACCTAATTTTCAAAATTTTATTAGTATATTCAATTTTTTTAGTTTTCATCGTATTATATCACCCAATCCAAAGAAGTAGATACTATTTAGAGCGTGTTTGGCAAAACTTAAAATATTTAATTATATCTGAAAAATATATTTTCAAAAAGCATAATCATTTTTTTAATAAAAGTTCGACATACAATACTTGATTTGAAAGTAAAGCTGATCGTATTAAGTAGCATTTTTATTTATAATCAAGAAAAATGTATCTAAAATATTTAGAAATACGAAAATTCTTAAAAAGTAAATTTAAGCCTAGCCAAACATGGTGTTAAATACTGAGGAACGCGCTCATTAAAGTGGTATTCGCAAGAAGGAGGAAAAGACAAAACAAGTCTCCGAAAAGTGTGTAAAATCAAAGTATACCCTTCTTTAACCATTTTCTCTGCTCTTTCTTTCTCATGGAATGGCGAAACTATTTTTTCTCTTCTTACTTTTAGTTATTTGTCATCTAAATATTTGAATCTTTTATTTATTTTTATTCCTCAAGACATATGCATACTTTTTCATTAATTCATCTGACTTTTCTCTCCACTAAAGTCTAAAAATCAAGATCTTTAAAAGTTTTCCAACCTCGTTATTACTCCAATTTATATTATTCCTTAAGCATGCGTAACGTGCTTTAACCCTTTAATTAGGCATGCTAAACTCTTAATTTGATCATATCCGGTAGAAACATAATCAGCTTCGAATTATTCTCCAAATCATTTAAGACACGACGCCCTTTTCAAATTTTAAAAAAAAAAAAAAAAAAGGATGAGAAATAGTAAGTTTGGTTAGGCTACAACCTTTTATCGCAGGTAGAGGTGGATTGTCCCACTGTATTTGCATGTTGGTACCTAACAGCTTCAGGTAACGATTTTTACGAATCGATCTGCCTCAATATCATGCAATCCAATATATCATAATACTTCTACGCTGGATGTTGAAGATGGTAATCGAGCCTCTACAGTCAAGCGCATAGATAGACTCCCACAAACACTTGGCTTGTAACAGGTTGGCTGTGATTTTCACGAGCCAAGCAATTGTGAAACTGAACACTTCGATACATTTGACAAGTCTAGACAGTTGAAATGTTCAGAGTTGTAAATTCTAGACCATGAAAAAATCAACAGTATTCAGTCCTTTCTCCATCAATAAGTAAATTGTTGGTATATATCTTCTTTATTAATTTCCACGAGGACCATGCAACCAAAATATTCTCTTCCATTGACTGGCACTTCAAGTCTTCGCTCACCACTCCTTCCACATCCAATAAAAATCCATTTCTGTTCGAAAAAATATCAAAATTATAAGCAGATTTTTTTTTTGAAGGTTAATCATGTCAGCCCTCATCACCTCTACATATTTTTGCTTATTTTGCATTCTCTGCTTCAGCATAAGAATTAGATCGGATCCTCGTTACCATTGGTGCCCAGATACAGCTACATACAGTCCTAATAGCACCTATCGATCCAACTTGAATCAAACTTTACTTTCTTTATCTTCAAACGGCACCTGGGAGAATGGGTTTTACACTTACAAGGTCGGTCACGGCCCTTCCGACACTGTCTACGGTCTATTTCTATGTAGGGGCGATGTTAACACTGATGATTGCCAACAATGTGTGAAAGATGCTATCACTGATGTCCTGAAACGTTGTCCCAAGGAAAAACGGGCAACTATCTGGTATGACTATTTATTTTACCAAAAGTTGAAGTGATCAATGTGTATTCATTTAAATATTGTTTCAACAGGTACGATTATTGCATGTTACGCTACTCAAATGAATCTATATTATCGAGGCTGGAGATGTCTTTCACTTTATACCTGTCTAATATGGAGAACATTACAGATGAACCCAATAGGTTCAGACAGTTATTAGGAGAGACGATGAATGAAATAGCATCGGAAGCAGTTAATAGTAATCTCCCCGGTAAGAAATTTGCTACAAAAATAGCTAACTTCACGGAATTTGAAAGATTGTATACACTGGCACAGTGCACGCCAGATCTTACGAGTGGTGATTGTGACATCTGCCTTCGAAATGCGATCCCGCAATTAAGAACATGTTGTGATAATAAGAAAGGGGGAAGAGTTATTTTTGAAAGCTGTAATATTAGGTATGAGACTTACTCCTTCTTTGATCCTACTACGGTCCTTGAACCACAGCCTACTCCAAATATTCCTCCTATTCAGCCACCGGCTCCCTCGCCTTCTACAACCGGTCAAGGTAACTTCTTGATTCTTAAGCAATACATTATTTTAAAAAAAATGGATTTCTACAAAGAAAAAAAAGATTAGTTTTTTCTTTTTCTTTTTCCGAAAAACAAAATAAATAAGCAACAAGCATCAATATAAGTCTGCAGTGATCATAACAAGGGATATATCTCAGTAAATCTCCTAGGTATTCAGTGGAAGATTACGACAAGAAAATTTATCGTTTCTCTTCTTCTTTTGTGTTTCCAATTCAGGAAATGGAGGAATTTCAAAACAAGTTATTCTTGCCATCGTTGTTCCAATTGCTGTTTCGTTAGTGCTTTTTTTCATAGGCAGCTGCTTCTTGAAAAGGAGAACGAGGAAGGAACCTCATGGTGCTGTGAGTGAGGAAAATGGTAAGATACGAGCACACAAAGGTAAAGTAGAAGAAAAAGATTCCCATTCGGTCTTATAGCACTATTGAGATACTGGATCGAACTAAATCATCTAGAAGATCAAGTCCTTTCATATGCAAGCACGTTTACAATTTTTATAAAATGAATGGTGATCAGAGAACTAATTTAGGATTTTCTGTTGGATCTTAACATATTGAATCACACCATCTAAAAGTTTAAGTGGAAAGAGATACGCGACATGTTTATTTATTTAAATTTGGTTTCCCTACTTGTTCTACAGTTTTTGTCTAGTGCACTTATTTCAGTATTGCATCTTCAATATAAGAAAGTAAGAAATTGATAAGAAAAAAAGATCTTAGTTTCTCGCCTGTTCCCTCACTCCTAGATTAAAGAAATTTATGTAATGATTTGCTATTTTTGTATGTAACGAAGGAAATGAGATTTCGTCAGTTGAATCCTTGCAATTTGACTTGAATACTATTGCGCTTGCTACCAACAACTTTTCTGCTGACAACAAAATTGGTGAAGGTGGATTTGGTAGTGTCTACAAGGTACTTGAAGGAGTATAATTCTAAGTACAAGGTTTATCCCTTTATATTTACAATGTTTTAACAATCACTTTCACAGGTTTGATTTCTTTGGTAAGCCGAGCTATACAGTATTTGACAATCTGTGGGGTATAATACTATGTTTAACGTGCTTGTAGGGTACCTTCCTAAATGGACGAGAAATAGCTGTAAAGAGACTTTCCAAAAGTTCAGGACAAGGTGCAAAAGAATTTAAGAATGAGGTTGTACTTATTGCCAAGCTTCGACATAGAAATCTAGTAAGACTCCTAGGATTTTGCTTGGAAGGAGAAGAGAAGATACTTGTTTATGAATATGTGCCCAATAAAAGCCTCGATTATTTTCTATTCGGTTAGCATCAATCTTGATATTACTTCCTCTCATCTTTATATTGAAATTCATATACATTGGCTATCGACAAAAAGTAATTTAGCCAATATATATATATATATAGGGATGACGATGGGAGGGGACAGGGCGGGGCAACCTCCCCCACCTCCCATGCCGTTACCCATTTAAAGCTGGACGAGGTCTTTGTCCCGTTTACTACTCATTTACATTTTTTTAATAATTTATTTTATTAACCTCATTCATTAAAGTGAGACAATAATATAATTATTAATTTTTAAATTTTTTTATTTACTTTTAAAAGTTAAATTAGTCAAATATATTTAGTTTACTAAAGCTTTTATTGTTTGTTATGTTCCTTGGATAATCTTAATTGCCATTTTCTATTAAAACAAATGTAATTTCGTGAAATTTTCCACTAAAAGTATTGAATTCTCTAAAAAAAAGTGTGTGTGTGAGTATATATATATATATATGGTGTTTGAGCCACATTATTTTGGTAATAATGCATTCTTGAATAGTGTATTGATGAGAAATGTGTGGTTAGGAAAATTTTTTTATTTGCTTGTAATATTATTTTATTGAAAAATGTGTAGTTGAAATGATATCAAATCACTGTTTAAGAATACATTTTTTTGGAATAATGTGGCTNTCCGTCCCTTACCCAAATATCCAATTTAACGAGTAATCCCCGTCTTGCTCAGGATGGAGCCCCACAAGTGTTGGGGTTGATGGATTTTTTTCTTAGCCCTATACATAATATAAATTATCTAGTTAAGGCCTTTTAGTTTTCATTTCTGAGACCTGCCTTTGAAAACTATGTTAAATGGATGTAAAGATGCAGAAAAGCGACAAATGTTGGATTGGTCAAAACGTTACAAGATCATACGAGGAATAGCACGCGGATTGGTTTACCTTCATGAAGATTCTCCTGTACGAATTATACACCGTGATCTCAAAGCTAGCAATATATTATTAGATGGAAATATGAATCCCAAAATATCAGATTTTGGCATGGCAAGAATTTTCGACGTTGATCAGTCTCAAGGAAATACAAGTAGGATTGTAGGGACATAGTAAGTTCTACACTATATCTATTCTATATTTGATCAATCTGCCAAATTAAGTAATAAGTGGATTTTATTAGAATCAAATACTAATACCTTCTTAAGTTTATTAGCTCAAGATATATTTTTCTTTTTTTGGCTTGTAGTGGTTACATGTCTCCAGAGTATGCAATGTATGGAAACTTCTCTGTAAAATCTGATGTTTTTAGCTTTGGCATCCTTATTTTGGAAATCATAAGCGGCAGAAAGAATAGCAGCTTCTACCAATCAGATGGCGCTGAGGATCTCATAAGCTATGTAAGTGCAAACTCCAAATTATTTCTGGACGCCATATTTCTTAACAATCATAGAGCTTCAGGAGTAGTTTTGCATTTTATTTTATTTTATTTATTTATTTTTTTGGTTTTTATTAATATGGTAACTAGGATTAGAGTTTAAAAAGTTCAACGACTTTTGATGTGCAGGCTTGGAAGCTTTGGAGAGACAGTAGACCCTTGGAATTGATGGATATAAAATTACAAAACACATATGTTAGGAATGAAGTAATTCGATGCATTCAAATTGGCTTACTGTGTGTTCAAGAAGATGCTAATGAAAGACCAAACATGGCTTCAATACTTTTGACACTCAATAATCATTCAGCTACTCTTACTCTTCCTCGTCAACCTGCATTTTTTCTTCGTAGTAGAACACAATGCTTGCCCAAAGTGCAAGATTCTTACAAACCCACGTCGGCTTGGATATCCTTCTCTGTAAATGAAGCATCAATTTCTGAATTATATCCAAGATAGAGAATTAAAAGTACAAATAACACGTAAGACTTTAGGAATGCTATTTTTTATCTGTCGTTGGGAGTTTCTTCAGATGAATGTACTTAATTAGCCACATATTGTTCATTTAACCCTTGTTTGACCCTATTTTGAGGGAAAGAATGTATTTTGAATAGTAGATTTATAGAGAATGTGTGATTAAAAATTAAGGACGTTTTTGAGTTTGCGTGTAATATTATTTTATTAAAAAAATTTTGGTTGAAAATGAGTTTTGAAAAAATGAGCTATTGTAATTTTCTAGATCGTTCTGTAATATCGAACAAAAATGAACATTATAATAAACAAAAAATTTAACTATTTTTTGTTCATTTGTCGAAGTTTAAAAATTGGACTACTACTAGATTTTAAACACGTCGGTCCAACAAACAATCCAACGATTTGACAAATGAATTGATAACTTGAAGGCTTGGCCAAATAAATGTCGAGATCAAATTTGATAACTACAAACCTAATTTTCAAATTTTATTAGCATATGCAATTTCTTGAAGTCTCCATCGGGGTTATCACTGGCAGACCCACATGGGGTCATGTGGGGTCAAATGACCTCACAATTTTTTGGATTTTCCTTTTTTTTCCCCCTTGCTTAAAACGTAATTTTCTGTCAAAGTAGTGTGCCAATCCAATTAATTTCCCTAGCCCAATGCCCAAACCCAAATCTTATTGTAGTAGCATATGGTCTTATTTTAGCTAATGATACGTTGTTCGAAAAAAATTTCATTTTTGACTCCACAGTTCGAACTGTCTGGATTCGCCCATAGGAGTTATCATACCTAAACCAAAGAAGCGGATATTATAGTTTGGTGGAAATTAAAATAATTAATTATAAGTATAATATATATTTTAAAATAAATAATCAATTTTTTGAAAAAAAGTTCAACATACAGTACTTGATTTGAAAGTAAAACTGATCATATTAGAATGATATATTTTAAAATAAATATTTAATTTTTTAATAAAAGTTCTACATATATGGTACTTGATTTGATAGAAAACCTGATCATATTAGCATTTTATTTATAACTAAGAAAGAAGCATCTGATCCAAAATAATGAAATATTCAGAAAATAAGAAAATTCTGTCAAACATGGTGTTAAATACTGAGGAAACACGCTTATTGTAGGAGAGTCAAGAATGCAAAAAGAACAGAGAAAACCAGTCGCCCACAAGAGTGTAAAATCGAAGTAAACACTTCTTAAGCCTTTTTCGCTGCCTTTTCTTTCTTATCCATGGAATTGCAAGCATCTACTTCTTCGTCTTTCTGTCAATAACAAGAAACCCTTGCGGCTCAAAATATGCTTCTTTTACCTCAGAGCAGACTATTTTTGAGCACCAATTCCAACTGCAACAGAGTAATTTTCATGGGCTCCAAACACATGCTTCTTCTTAAGTCTACACTCACGCCCGGGACGCATACACATACATATGTGGCCCATTTTTCTTCATCTTCGCAACCTCAGTTCTTTTCTACTCATAGGAAAAATATAGCATTTTCTACTTCTTCTCCGAGACCCATATCTCCAATTCATCGGATGACCTCTGGGTTGAGTTATTACCCCCATGCTCTTATGCCTAAACCCAGACCAGGTTTTTTTATTCTATTTCTTTTCTTTTCTATTTTGATGTTTTGTTCACTTCTAATATATTTGCAGTGTTAAATATCTTTGAAAATCGACTATGTCAGATGAAGGTACAACTAGTTAAGCAGAGAGCACATTTTTAGAGCGTTATTGTTAAGAAACTTTCTTTTCGAAATTCATTTGGTATTTAAGTTTGTTCATATAATTTGGTACTTAAGTATGGGGGTATAATATGTTTACATTTCATATATGCATTAGTTGGATTAAAAGAGGGGTAAAGCTGAATTCTTTGTGTTGTTTGAAAAAAAATTAAAAAAAATTTTGAATTTTTTAGAAAGTTAAACAAAAACGTGATATCATAAATCCACTGCAACAGCATCAAGAAGTGGTACCATATTTGAAGATTATTGTACGTTGCTAGTTTTGTTTGTTCCGTTTTTAATGGATTTTGAAGAATGATTTTATTAATTTTGTCGAGTTTCTGTAGTTGTTTTGGAGACCCCAGAGCAGCAAGTGCTAGATCCGGAGCAGCTGAGGATGTTAAAACAGAAGTTGGAGGATATCGGGATTGATGGCGATGCTTGTAAGCCAGGGCAATAGATATCGGGATTGATGGCGATGCTTGTAAGCCAGGGCAATACTGTGGTTTAGTGTGTCCGAATGTACAAGCTTTTGAATATTATTTTTCCGAGAGACTTGTCATGTTTCAGTTCATTCAGCTATAAAAAGCTCTTGCGATTTAGTAATTTAACATTTTCACTACTACTGTATATGAAGAGACAAGTACTATATATCTATGTCAAACATGCCAACAGACATAAATTAGTTAATTTCATATGTTTTTGTCAACGGGACTGCATTTGTATCTACCACATACCAGATTGTTCTCATTTAGTTGTCTGTCTCATTGTCTTGAGTCCCCTCATTGTTGGCATTGTAGTGCAAAGGTGGAGATTCAGAAGAGAAAAGCTTATCTCTTCACATCACAGAAGATAGGTAAGTTTCTGTTATACTTTGTGTTCTGTGTTTTCCTTTCTTTTAACAGAAGTATAGTACTATACACCTATATATCATAGTGCTGCAGCAATGTGGAACTGCTTTCGGGCTAAATGTGGGTGGAGAGGCACTACAAGGGTATGCTTTAAATGAAGTTGCTTAACTGACTACTGAGTATTGATGGTGCACAACTCATGTGGTCTACTGGTTATTTTGCTTGTAGGCCTTTGCTGATGTAAAATCAACTTATGCAAAAATGAATAGAATCGGCAAAGTAAAACAAGCATTCATAGAAATCACAGAGGAGAGTTTGGAACTGGAACCTGTGTGCAGTAAGGTAGTTATTATTATTTGTCGTCCATGTTTGGACATTCTCTCACATACGAATCACTGGCAAGTAGAATCTATTTGCTAATATTGTTCTTGCTGCATGTTTGGCACTGTAAAATTTTGTGCCTCTTATCGATGTTAAGATCAAAGTAGACCGTATGTTTGTTGTCTATGATCCTATACCAGTTCTCTTTGTGGTTTATCTATATCTGACCAAGATATTCAACCTCGTTGATGCCTTTTGACTGTTGTTTCAGCTACTTGCATATTTTGCTGAGCGAATGATATCTGGGGAAACACTGCGGAGAAACTCTGTAATGCAAAAATGAAGAGGCACCCAGGTGCAGATGTTGTTTTATTTTCAGAAATGTTCATGTATATTTGTGTGCAATCACGAGGTTGTCTTGACATGCTAAAGAATTATTTCTAGCCATTGAAGTACTTACATTTCCATTGTATTCACATCCCTCCTGGACCTTGGGCCCTTTGCCCTTCTCCTGAAAGAAGAGGAGGGGCAGGGGAACAGACTTTAGAGAGACGAAGAGGGATGTCAGAAACATTGTTTAGACTCTTCTAAACTGTTATATTCTAGTAACTTGACTTTGATTTAATTCCTAATTTTGCTGGAGTAATGTCTGATGAAGATTTCGATACAGATTGCTATTGCTTTCACCTATCGAAGGAATGGAGAACTTGTGAACTGCAAGTATAGGATTATTACTAAGAAATTTTGGCGGGTATGTTTATATGTATTGTTAGTTATTCTTCATTCCTGAAAGATTTAAATTTCCGCAGGTATGTTTATATGAATTGTTAGTTATTCTTCATGCCTGAAAAGGTTTATATTTCCAAGAAGAAACACTCATGTAAGATGCTCTATGTGATTATATCTCTCTTACTGCACCAACCATTCATAATATGGCTCAGGCTACTAATTGGACTGTTATGGTTTTCTGATGTGCCTTTTTTAAGTATAGAAGTAGTTCTGATGTTTTACCGTCATGAGTCTCATAGTATTTAGCTGGTAACACTGATGGGCAGGAAATGAATACTCAGAAGATTTTTTATGGACTGGATGATATAAAGGGAGCTAGTGATATTATCATTGTAAGTTAAATTTCTTCATTGTTCTGTTGTCTATGGTCAATGCATTTGACTTTTCGTGCTATTTATTCTTATATTCTTAAATAAAGGTTGAAGGTGAAATTGATAAGCTTGCAATGGAAGAAGCTGGTTTTAAAAACTGTGCGAGTGTTCCAGACGGTGCACCTCCAAAAGTCTCAAAGAAAGAGCTGCCTTCTGCTGAAGAGGTATCTGTCTTGCTGCAAATCTTTAACCAACCACTTATGATGTCTTTTATTATTTCCCCAGATATCTACAGTTAACCTCAATATTTGTGTGCTCTGCATTTTCAACCTTGATTGAGTTATATGCAAACCTTCCTCGACCCTTTTGACTTTCATCCTGGGAGAATCATTATTGTTATTTTTTCATCATTTCCCACAATATTATCTTTGTTATTTGTTTCAAACGTTAGCTGAGTCAATGATCTTCTCTCTCCATATCAAATAATTACTTTACGGATCGACCTAATTGCTACGAAAGTTGCAACATGGGAAAACCACGGATAACACGACTTATTTGAATGACACGTTGACCTACCAATTGTAATAGTATTATATATATTCTGTATAATACTTCTTCCGACTGACATAATTGTCCGATTTATTCCTAGATCTTTAAAAAAAAAAAATTACTCTTTACTTTAGGATAGTTTGTCCTCTAATGTTACGAGGGCTTTCAAATGTGTGCTGGTTCTAGGCAGTCCTCTACTGTGTCTTTGACATCATAGATTTTATGATGAAACTTTCGTTGAAGTGTTGATTCTAATGCTCTTATTACGCAGTCTTTGAAGCTAGGACACAAAGTATCAATATTTATGGAACTGCAAAGAGTACATTGAAAAGGTTTGTTCGGATTACAGTTTGTTTTATTATATCAATGATTTGTAAAAAGAAATTGTTGGGATGCAAAAGCTTTTCGGCCTTTTCTTTTGTTTCTTTTGATAGGTATCTCGCATAATACTTGCCACAGATGGGGACCCACCTGGTCAAGCTTTGGCTGAAGAACTTGCCCGCCGCTTAGGGAAAGAAAGGTTTATCATGCAATTAGTACAAGTATATCAACAATGATTCAACAAAATCTAAGATTTTTTTTTTTTTTTTGTTAATAGGTGTTGGCGAGTCAAATGGCCAAAGAAGAATAATGCTGAATCTTTTAAAGATGCAAACGAGGTTTAATATCCAAATTTTCGACTCATTTTTCATTAACTTCTTTACAGGATCTGTTACATGCAACTTATAAACCATAAATTCAATTGTTTTTGAAATCTTTGCTTCTAATGTACTGATATGCTAGTGCCTCCATTGTGCCTGCTGTTTTCTGTTGCAACCGTGCAAAGCATGTTTAAAATTTGATATTTAACACGTTTCATTTCAACGGGTTTAAGATCATATGTTCTGCTAAATTGCTGCGTTGTTGAAATTAGAAATCACATTTAACGCTAGACTCTGTATTGACATTACCTTTCGTTGGTGATACTGTGGTGGAAAATGATGTACTGTGGTGGAAAATGATGTATGAAGCGTCTCTTCGAATCTTTGAAGCTCTGGAACCATTTACTTTGTCGCAGTTTTGTGATGTAGTTTTTGAGTCCTTATAGACTCAATTCATATTTCCAACATGTTTGAAAGTAAAATTTGAATGCTTCAACAGTTAGAACACATTAGAGTATGAGAACCATTCTCTCATATTAATCAACATACTTCAGACATGTATGAGCAAATTTTTGTATTGAATTTAGTGTTTTTAGATCCTAATACCATTCATTATGACCTTGCATTCATGCGTAGAAACATTCTTCTAGCTGGTTAATGTTGTCTTCATTACCCCTACCGTTTATTGATATTGTTGTTTTGACTATGCCATATATTCTAAATGTAGGTCCTTATGTCTATGGGCCCTGCTGCATTGAGGAAAGTCATTGAAAATGCTGAACTTTATCCCATAAAGGGGTTGTTCAATTTTAAAGATTACAGAGATTGACCAGTATTATCCTCAAATACTTGGCTATGAGCTTGGAGTTTCAACTGGATGGAGGAATTTGAATGAATTATATAATGAAGAAAACAGTGGGGAAATTTGGTTTGGGACTTTTTTTGCTGTAAATTTCATTTTCTGGAAAGTTAATTTATAATGCTTTGGAGTATCCGTTACATTCTGCAACATGCAAGGTGATAAGAGTAGGAAGTTTTCAATGTGATAAGCACTGTAATAAACCTGAGTTATTAAAACTTATTCCCCATCTCCCGGGACAAGACGGTTAAGAAATATGGTAAATTTCTGTAGTTTTAGATGAAGGATGGTAGCTGGGTGAATTTTGAAACAATGTCTGGTGTGGTATGGATTCGAAGAGGAGTTTCCTAAGCTGTTAAATATCGTCGTTGGCAAAAAAATGGAAGGGATGTTTCATTTGGAGAAACCGTCAACGTTTGAAACGGGCGATGCTATTGAATCGATCAATATATTATATTATAGACTTTTGGAAAAGATTCAGAGTGATGTCATGAGAGGGAATGATCAAACATGGACGGCCTCTCTTTTTTTCCAATAATTACTATGAAATCATATTTTGAAAACTGAGGTTGACAAACGAAGGAAGAAGATTTCTCCTAATTGTTCTCTGTAACCTAAAGGTAAGGAGACCAAAAATCACGGGCTGTTGCATTGTGAAGTGGTGAATGTTCTGTGGTCTTGGACATACATTGCGAGATACAGGGTATGCTCGAACGAGAAATACCTCTTGGACAGGCAAAGACGCTGAGATGAAGGGGTTCTGTGCATAGAACTTCTACTACTATTTTCGATTGTTGAAGGAGAGAGACTCTTAGGCCTCGTTTGGTTGCATGAATTTTTCCATGGAACTTGGAATTCGAATTTCAACTTTCACTTTTGACCTGTTTGATTGACAAAATTTTTCAGGGAGTTGATTTTTTATGAATTTCTACGGGTTAGATGGTTTTTTATTTTCCCCCTTTTTTTTTTTTTTTTTTGCTTTTTGTTTTCTTTTTTTTAATTGTTGGCGATGGGAACAAATTTTAGGAACAATTGTAAAATAGGACATTCCTGAAATTGACAATTTTTATGTAAAATAAAACCAAACAAATACCAAAATATAGTTGTTCTTTTTTATTTTTTTATTTTTTTAATTTTTTTGTTGGCAATGGAAACAAATTATTGGAACAATGATAGAAGTGGATATCCATTAAATTGACAATTTTCATATAAAACAAAGTCAAACGAACACCAAAAAATATGTTTACTTCAACATTTTTCACGTGAAAAATTATATTAAATAAACACAATAATTTACAATTTTCAAGAAAACAATTTCTAGGTAATTTAATTCTTTGGAATTCATTTTCTTTTCACCCAAATTTCATCTTCGCAATCAAATAGACCTTTAGCTTTTGTGTGAACAAGAGAAAACGCTGCATATGTTAAAATGTTCTTGCACACAATTTTTTTGTGAACAAGAGAGAACTCCTGTCGTACTTAAAAAAATTCTTCAAACTTATAAAAAGAATATATTTAACGTTATCCAACAAGATAACATTTCATGTCCCTGTCCATTCGATACAAGTCGGAGCCAAAAATTTTGCGTTCTATATGTACAATTAGTTAGCAGTATGTCAATAGAAAGTCATCAAACTTTACAAAAAGGAAACTTAACTTCAATATTTCACGGTAGTTGCATATTAGTTTTCAATGCATTCTTTTTTTTTTATACCATAAGTGTTCGGATCAGCTTACGCGCACCTTGACTAATCCCATAAGGTCCTAAAGTTTATAGTCGGGCACTCACCTCAGTGATTAGTTTTCAATGCTCAAAAACATCAAAATTGAAGTTAAAAATTATTTCTTAACCCTCAGGAAAATATGTTTCACTTTGAATTTTCATGCATCACCAAAATTGAGAAACAACCAAATCTTATAACTGGCTATCTCGATTCAACGAAGGTCTTGATAATTTTTATCATTTTAGAGTATAATTTTCAACATATCCCTATTACACTTCACATAGTTTCATATTGATGTGTTTAGACGAATACAAAGAGGAAGAAAATACAAGTTAAGTGAGGTATTTACATTTTAAGCATCTTGCAAAATTACATAGCAAATTGTGCCAAGATCCCTCTGCCGGTTAATATACACTCGTTAAGAAATGAAATAAAAGATGAGGAAGTTCCTTCAAACATATTTACGTTACATAAATTCACTATTACATAGAAAATTGTTGACATAAAGAAGATATTTTATGAATATGGTTTAGTTAAATGCAACGTCAAAAAGAATAAAAAAGGTCCAAAAGCATTTAATGAGGATGAAAGAAAAATTGTGGACGAATTTAGATGGAAACATTTCATTTGGTTTTATTCTTGTCTATCTAATTAAATTTACATGAGGTTAAAAACATAATGTACATTTGAAAAAATGTGATAGATATATAAGATTTGTGGATGAAATAGCAGCTCTCTTAAAGATTATTATGTTTGTTAATTGGACAGTTGAATTGACTCGATTAATTTCATTTGGACTTTATTTTGTTTGTAATCTTTTATGAATATTAGCCAATATTTTTATTTCCTATTCCATCTAGAGTTAGGGTCGTTACTTTCCAAATTATTTCTTGAGGCCATTTTTTTAAATATCATAAAGCTTCAAACATTCGACCGCTATTGATGTACAGGCTTGGAAGCTTTGGAGAGAGAATGGGCATTTTGAATTGATGGATCTAACATTGCAAAACGCATATGCTAGGAATGAAGTAATTTCATGCATTCAAATTGGCTTTCTATGTGTTCAAGAAGATGCAGATGAAAGACCAAACATGATCTTCAATGTTATTAACATTCAATAGTTATTTAGCCACTTTCGCTGTTCCTCGTCAACATGCATTTTTCCTCCGTAGGAATCACGGAGCTTGCCCAAAATGCAAGATTTGGACAAATCCACATCTACTTCGACAGGATTCTCCATTAATGAAGCATCAACTAAATTACATCCAAGATAAAGAAATATACATTGGCATCAAGAGCACTAATAATAAGTAAAACTTGACGTTGTAAAAGGTTTTGTTATTGGATTAGTTAATTTTGGTGGGAAAATAAGTAATTAGTTATCCAAAGAGGGATTAATCTATATGTATACTCTTGGTGTACATAATCCTTTTTACACCCCCTCACATGGAGGGGGAATCATATGCAATATTGAATAATCCCATAATATTTAAGTCACTTCTTTAGCCTTGTCGTCCACTCCAATTTCTATTATTCCTTAAGCAATAAGGGCTTCGGGCAATGTTCAAGATACTTCAAAAGAAGCGACGAGCTCGAGTCTGCCGTTGTATGGGATATACCCTTTAATTAGGTGTGTCGGGCATTTTAAGCATAGTCCTGTTGAAACATAAGGGGTTTCGAGTAATTCTCAAAATCATTTATGAGAAACATGGCGTGCTACGCCCTTTGAACCGTTGACACCACCATGTTCGGCATGACATATACAATTTTCTTTATATATAATTTGAAAGAACTGTAATGCTTTCTAAAGAAATATTTTTAGTCTCTGTTTGACGAAATTTTAAATTATTAAACTTTACTTTCAGTCATATATTTTATGAAATTCATCAGTACCATACAATTATAAACTAAACCATTTATAAATTCTTCTAGACAGAGATTTAGCCCCTCTTTGGTTTCCATTATTTCATCATTAAAATGAAAAATATGACCGTTATCCATCACATCAAGTCACCAAATTTGAATTTCTATCTCTTGTGTAGAGCCTGTAACGATTATATTTTTCATTCTCATTCTTCCAAAAATAATAAACAAACAGGAACTTAATATAGATAATAGTCTACATAAATTGGCCGATGCAGATTGCATACCCCTATAAATAATTTTGAGCGTACCACAACTTTAGTGTGGAGCTCGGTTGTCCCACCAAGCATGATCCAGACATCTTTTTACGAACGAGTCTGCCTTAATTAATCCGGGTCCGGTACATGTGATGTGACGCGTCTAAGTTGGATATTGAAATATGGTATGCGAGCTTCTACCACCGACTTTTAACATAGCATGAATACAGAAACAAGTTGGCTCACAACACATGGCTCGCAACAGGTGGTTGAGATGTATTTTTATCGGAATTTTTGGAATATTTATAGGTGTGAATTGAAAAAGTCTCAAATTGGTGCGATGACTGGTCGCGACTTTTCAATTGCAAATGTTGCATGTTAAAAAATTATGTTTTTTGGGAATGGATGTGACCTCTACACCATCAAATATGAAATGGTACGATCTAATGGTTAAAATTAATTTTGCCAATAGATGCAACCGTTGGGAAGAGATACATGAAAATATATAATTAGAACCATCTTAATTCTTTCTTTCTCCAAATTATGTCAAAATAATTTTCATATTATTTTTGAATTGCGTGTTCAATATTTAGTATTCAATATCTTTCGTTCTAAAAGGGTACAGTCTAACGTTGGTTAGCCAGTCAAAATTAATATTGTGTTATATTAATTTTAGAACAAACATTGTATCTTGGGAGATAGACGTTCATTAAATCCTATTAACACCAATGCAAGGGGGCGAAATCCATTTTCATTCGCTTCATTTTATCTCCTTCAAATATTTGCATTTGCTATGTTTGAGAAAGCCGTAATTTGTTCGTTATTATACAAATACCATTATTTCGATAAGTTGTTACTCCAATTGTATTCTCGTCTTTTTATTAGCGAAAAAAATTATGGACTAATTTATTCCAACAACTTGTCTTTTACCATGCCATTTAAAAACTAGCTCGCCCGATATATGAAGTACGGTGATTTTTGAAAAGAAAAAGTTGGCAGAGGAGACTGTGTCTTTCCAGTGATTTGGATAGAAAAAGTTTGGCGTCAGGAGACTTTGCTTTTCACGTCTATGGAAAATTACAAACTATTAATTTATAAATAGATAAAAATGAATAGTATTTTGTGGATCCGTGGAAATGTGTAGTTGAAAATGTAATTCAACTAAATACAAATGATTTTTGAATTTTGTCAAACTAGACTATGTCAAGAGTTTTACCGTAGTTTAGTCTTATCCCCATCCAATACGCAAGTGCTGTCTTCATTGTTAATTTTCACAAGGACAAACCACAATCTAGTGACTTGCATATCATTGACTGTTCCATCACCGCTTACCACGCCTTTCACTTTCGATAAGTATCCATTTCTGACTAAAAAAAATGGAAAATTTGTGAGATCAAATACGTCAGTTTTCATCATCTTTACATATTTTTGCTAATTTTGCATTCTCTGCTTCAGCAAAAGAATCAGCTTCCAATTTCTTTATAAATGCTGCCCGAATCCAACTACATACAATCCTAATAGCACCTATAGAGCCAGCTTGAATCAACTACTTGTCACTTTATCCTCCAACGCAAATGGCCAGGAGAACGGATTTTACAGCTATTGTTGGCCTTGCCCCCTCCCCAGACACCCCTTGTTCGCTATGAAAGTGTAAACCGCAAGTGTTTGGATTGTGTTCAAATAATAAAGTGAACTTTTTGAGTTCGAATTGTCTATCTCTCAATAAATGTTTACTTTCAATTACACAACTTTAATCAAATTAATTCTAACAACGAAAACAAACACAATAAAGATTTGATTTTGAAAAAAGAAAAAGAAAAAAGAACTAAAAATCTGCAAAATAAGAAAGCATAAATACTTGAAAATTTTGGAGGAAAACGTGGTTAAGATTTATAGTTTCATTTAACCATGGCCTAATTAATTTATCTGCAAGCTAATTAAAAAAATTATCCATTTATGATGTTAGATCTGATTTTTCAGTTTTAGATAATTGTTTCTCTCGAGTGAAATTAATCCTAATTAATTGGTTTAACATACTATATCTCTATGTTGATCAAAATCAAATAACTGCATTAAATCTTTGTGAAAATAGTTCAATGGGTCACCTAGGGTTAGGGTATATCCATATCCCTACAAGAACCTAGGATTTCTATTAATTGACCTAAAATGTACAATCTTCTTTTGAACGATATACAAATCATTAAACACAATCATTTATTTGTCATATAAATGAAAATACAATAATAACAATAGTAAAAACACAGGAATATAAGTAAATTTAATATTATAATCTGATGTTTTTAGCCGTGGTGTCCTTATTTTGAAAATCATAAACGGTAGGAAGAATATCAGCTTCTACCAATCAGATGGTGCTAAGGATCTCATAACATATATAAGTGCAAACTCCAAATTATTTCTTGAGGACATATATTGTTAATGATGTCTTTCTACTTTCCTTTCTCTTATTATTTCTTTTGTAATTAGGATTAGAGCTTAAAATATTCAACATTAATTGATGTGCAGGCTTGGAAGCTTCGGAGAGACAATAGACCTTTGGAATTAATGGATCTAACATTACAAAACGTTTATGCTAGGAATGAAATATTTCCATGCATTCAGATTGGCTTACCATGTGTTCAAGAAGATGTTGATAAAGACCAAACATGGTTTCAATACTTTTGATGCTCAATAGTTATTCAGCTGCTCTTGTTGTTCCTTGTCGATGAGCATTTTTCCTTCATAGTAGAACACAGAGCTTGCCTAAGGTGCAAGATTAGGACAAATCCACGACAACCTTCTCTATCAATGAAGCATCAATTACTGAACCATATCCAAGATAGAGAAATCTATATTGTCATCAAAAGCACAAATAATGCATAAAGACAACTTATCTTTACCAAAGGAAGCAAGTCTTACTAATTCATCAAACTTAGCATTAAATCCACCAATGGTCACCTGACTTTATACTTAGTGTAATCATGACCATTCAATTTGATTTTGTTTCATCATGATCATCTAACTTTATACTTAGTGTCACCATAATCATCCAATTTTATTTTATTTCACAATGGCTACCCAATTTCATATAACATTTCATTATGGCTACCCAACATCGTTTCACCCTTTTCACTAAATGTTAAAAAGGGTAAAACGGCAACTTTACATTATATATAAATTTTTTAAAAAAAAATAAAAACTTATTTTTTTTAAAAATTACGTAGAAAAGTAAAATAAAATTAAAAAAAAGTTATTTTAAAAAAAAGAATTTTATTTTTTTAATTAACTTTTTATATATAACACAAAGTTACCGTTTTACCTCTTTTAAAAATAGGGAAAATGGTGAAAAGAAGTTGGATAACCATGGTAAAACATTATATGAAATTGGGTGATCATGGTAAAACTAAGTATAAAGTTGGTTGGTCATGGTGAAACAAAATCAAATAGAGTGACCGTGACGATATTAAATTAAAGTTGGGTGACCATTTCTGGATTTAATCCTCGAACTTAGCTAAAATTATGAACTAGTGAAATTATTTACATATAATTTTTTCTATACATCTTTAACTTTTATTTTTATAGTTGAATTGGCCCTGGCCATCCAAGTATCTTTACCCAATTTACATTGGTCAGACCGCAATTCACTTTACCCGAGACTGAATGAAGGTGGGTCAATTTGAACTTGCTCGTCTATTTTGATACCACTGCCCTCGATGGATGGTGTGTGACCAAAAACCAGCTATAACCTATAACTATGAAGCCAATGTGAATAATTTCCGAAGGCACTTCCCTTTGTCAAGAAAATGTTAGCACTGATCTTTGCATGAATATTTTAAACTTAGGGGCCATTTGGCTGGTGGAAGTTAAGCCTTCGTTTAGCCCTCATTAATTTTCATTCTATTAAATTTTATTTCTTTCTTTCGTAAAATAATATTGTGTGAAACCAAAAACCTTTCCTTATTTTCCAACTATTCATTCAAAAAAAAAAAACACTATTCCAACAAAATGGGGGGTCAAACGAGGGCTAAATATGAACCCCTTAATTAGTCTATAGAAATTGAGACGAGGAAGTTTAAATCAGAAGAGACAAATTACAAATTATTTATAGATATTGAAACAATTTGCAAAAGCAAACCTACAGATCAATTGTCTTTCCATTACATTGACATCGAAAAACATTTACAATATTCTGAGATATTGACTATGTTAATACTTAACTGGACATCGATAGATTTCACTTCAATTAAATATCGAAATATTAACAATCATATAATTATTTGAACTATCCTCTTAACCAGATTGAAATTTTAAAATGAAGCTTCCTGTTTGAACTCCATTAAAATTTAATTTTAGGAAAAATATATTTTGTAATAGTAATTTTTTTCAATAACATGTGATTAAAAAATAAGATATTTTTTTAATTACGTAAAATATTATTTTATTGAAAAATGTATTAATAAAAATTGGAAAGGGAAAAATGCATTAAATTTTAATGGAGCCCAAACAAGGGCGAAAGATCAAGTCTTAAGACTCGTTTGGCTGGACTTCTCCTTTTGCTTTTTGTAGAATAATTTCTTGGGGAAGCCACATTTGGTCTATTTTTTTCAAGAAAATTAGTTGAGCTTGTTTGGTACACTTAAAAAGTCAATTAAAATCAATTTTTGACCGTTATTTCATTATTACAGTCGTAATTTTTGAATTCTTCTCTTATAGGTAGGATCCACTTTATTTCTACCGGTCAAAATATCAATTATCAAAATCTCTACCAAACAAGCACTAAACGTGTCCAAAAATAGTTTCTTAGTCCTATAAATAATTTTTAACTATTCAAAAGCCTTGCCAAACGAGTCTTTAATATAATATTAGAGTTTATTAAAATTCTAACCAACAATTCGATCTATCTAAATCTCAAATGAATGTTCACATTCAAAGACTAGTCATACCACACATTTGTTTAGATTATTCACATTTCAAGCCAACTAGAACATTTGGAATGTGACATATCCAGTGGCGGAGCCAGTACCCGGGAGGGGGTGCGATCGCGCGTGCTAGCTCCGCCGGAGTTTACAGTGGCCGCCAAATGAAATTTACAGTAACCGCCGATGGAGAAGTGGAGGAAGATGAAACAACACGTAGGTAAGTTTTGGGCCTTTTTTGTTTAAGTTTTGGGGCTTTTTACGTTTAAATTTTGAGCCTCTTGTTTTTTTTAAAATAAAATCAGGCCCAAATCTCAATTATGAATTCCATTTCCCACCATTACTTGGCATTCCAATTGAAAAAAATCAATTACATTTGCAAGCGGAAGAAAACTACAGCACTGCTCACCGTCGCAGTTCCGTCTTACTGCTGCTGCCATTGGAAAAACTTGACGCTGCTTGCCTGCCTCTCCAACTCTGTTTTTGGCACGACAAATTGGAAGAAAAGAAGGTGTTTCTCAGTGTTTCTCTTTTCCTGAGTTTTATAATAATAGTTAAATACATTGAAATTAAAATGTTTGATTGATACAGGAAAGCAAAATCCTTAAATTCCTCGATTTTATGCAGAATTCAATTTCTGACTTTCTTATATCCTTATTGACTGTAGTCTATAACGGTAAGTCCAGTCGCCATTTTTCCCCTTTTGGTATGTATTAACTTATTTATTATGATTGTAAGAGAATAAAGTAGAAGAATAATGTGTAGAACTCAGATGAAAGGTATTCAGTGACCAAGTGAGACTAGACTGTGGTCTGTCTTGAGAGAAGAGATGGAAGAATAAGAATTAAGAAGGGGAAAGAGAGAATGCATTTGAATAAGATGGGAAAAGAGATAAAAAGGAAAATATTAGAATCAATTTTAATTGAAACACTAGATAATAAAGTAAATATTAATAAACGACATCGTTATTACGATCGTTAATTGTTGACAGTCAACGTCCGCCCTAGCTGAACTTTGATTCTAGATTCGCCACTGGACATGTTTATCCAATCTTTAACACTGCACGTGCATCTCGAGATTAAGTCACTGTTTGATTTAGTTAAAAATTATACTTATAGTAAATTTTGATGAAAAGAAATGATGAAATATGTGGTTGAATATTGATTAAAGTTGTAGATCCAAAATCAAAAATAAATTTTAAAAGTGAGGGTCAAACAGTGACTAATCAAGACCATGGGCTAAAGCATAAATTACACAATATATGAAGTTGATTCAAACCTTTAATCTTTATGATTTGTAGAAATGGTCATATTTTTATTGGTTATATTTAAATAAGATTGATGGAATTAATTAATTTGTTCATATGTTTTCGTTTTTCATCACTTTGACTATTTTTATAGTCCTTCAAGTTTCAGAAAATTTTGTGTTTTAACTCTTCAACATGTTGGACATCAACTAAATTCATTTTGATCATTAATACGAGTAGAAGATTTGCACAAGTTAGCATCAATGAGAGAAAGAGTTGGAGTTGGAGCTATGCATGTGTGTATCATTATCTTCTTAAAATTATGATTATTTGCTCGATCACCCATCTTCATCGACATTTTCTTCAAGTAGGCCGTTGAAAGTTAACTTCAATTGTAACTCATAATTCATAAATGCAAAAACAAATTGAGCATAACTTAGGTTTTGGGGTTTCGAGAGGACATTTGTTACCCAAGCCACAAATAAATTGTGTGTGTATGTGTCAGTTTGTTTGAGCCCCATTCTTTTGAAAAAAAAAATGTATTTTTAACAGTATTTTAACCACACATTCTTCAATAAAATAATATTACACGTAAATTTAAATTTTTTCCTTATTTTATAATCACATATTTCCCATCAATACACTATTCAAAAATTCATTTTTCTCCCAAAAATGAGGCTCAAACAAGGGCTGGGGTATAGATTAAGTTATTTAATATGTAAAGCTGGGTTTGGAGGAAGGGAAACATGACGGATTGAAAAGCAAAAGCTAGTTTTATTGCAATTTCTTTTTCTAATGCATATTTTTCTTTGTACGGCCCAGGTACATTGCTGTTGCCTAAATCCTAATTAATCCTTGTTATAATTAGATTGTCAGGAAATGATAGTTTCTACCACTAATAAATATTTATTACACTCTCTCATTTTATTTTCAAAGCATTGTGCCATTTACCAAGAATAATATTAGAGTAATGCTATGTAGCCATGGAACTTAATTATTATCCTAAGAAGATTTATCTTATTTTCAAAAGTATTGCATCAAGCATACTTTCAAAATTCATATAATTAAGCAAAAAATATTTCATCTCACTAGTAAACATTTTTTTAATATATTTTGTTATAATCAGTAAAATTCATGAATCTACTTTTGAAGGACAGGGTCACAATAATATATCGTTGCATTATCTTGGGATGGATTTGAGATTTTTTGTAGACATTAGTCGAAGTTTAAAAGTCGGGCTACTACTTGAATATTAGACCCCTCAATCGGACCAATGGTCCATCGGTTCGACAAATGAGCCGGTGACTTGAAGGCTTGGTCAGTCAACATTCACATCGAGTTTGAAAACTATGAACCTAATTTTCAAAATTCTATTATTATATTCAATTTTTTTAGTCTTCATCATGTCATATTACCCAATCAAAATAACCGATATTACTTAGCGTGTGTTTGGTAGAACTTAAAATATTTATTTATATGTGAAAAATATAATATAAAAAAGTATAATCATTTTTAATATAAGTTTGACTTACAATACTTGGTTTGAAAGTAAAGCTAGCCATATTAAGCCCCGTTTGAGCACATTATTGTAAAAATGAGAATGAAAAATATAGTCGTTATGGGTCCACACAAAAAATAAAAAATCAAATATGGTGGTTTGATGTTATGAATAACGGTCATATTTTTTATTTTGTCCACACCCTTCACATGAGGTTAGATAACATAATTTATGTACATACAGGTATCCACACCCCTTACATGAGGTGGCATAAAGCACAACCCTATTGAGGAACAAGCTTATTAAAGGTGGTATTCGAGACTAGTCTCATTCTATGTAAGGGGTATGAACATCTCTATGTACATAAATTATGTATATCAAGCACAAACCGATGTAAAATACTGAGGAGCGCGCTTGTTAAAAGTGGTACTCGCAAAAAGGCCGAAAAGAAGAGACAAAACAAGTCGCTGAAAAGTCTTAAAACTAATTTCTCTGCTTTTCTCTTCTTACTTTTAGTTGCTTGTCATCTAAATATTTGTATCTTTCACTGCAACACGTTACTTATTTTGATTCCTCAAGACATGTGCAGACCTTTTCACCTATAATTTGTACGAGAATGATGATGTGCATGATGTTGAAGATGCTTGAGGGGTATTGCTTGGATAGTTATGTTACTGGATGTTTTCCAGACATGAAACCACTTTTGAAGTTGTGTGATTAGCGGAAGGTTAGTTATAAGTACTTTTTCCGTACAAGCGGGCCATACTTTGTCTTCGCCACAGGGGCGGATCCAGGATGAAAATTCAGTGGGGGCGAAACCAAAAAACTTAAGGGGCGAAACCAAAATATCATAGAAAAAATCTTGAAAACCTGAAAAAACCTCAAGAAAAATAAAAAATTTGAAAATCGAGTGGGGGCGGCTGACCCCCTTGGGCCTCAAGTGGGTCTGCCCCGGACCACAACGCTCGGCTAGTAACAGGCTGGCTGTGATTTTCAAGTGCCAGACTATTATGAAACTGAACACACGTGTGGACAGTTGAAATATTAAGAGTCGTAAATTCTATACCATATAAAAATCAACATTATTCAGTCCTTTCTCCATCAATAGTCTAATCTGGTTCCTATCATCTTTATTAATTTCCATAAGGACCAAGACAACCAAAAGATCTTGCAATATTTCATTGACTGGAACATCAAGTCTTCGCTCACCGCTCCTTCCACGTCCTATAAAAATCCATTTCTATTTGAAAAGATATCAAAATTATAAGCAGATTTTTTTTTTATTTTTAATCTTTAAGGATAACCATGTCAGCCCTCATAATCTCTACATATTTTTGCTTATTTTACATTCTCTGCTTCAGCACAAGAATTAGATCGGATCCTCTTTACCATTATTGCCCAAATACAACAACGTACAGTCCTAATAGCACCTATCGATCCAACTTGAATCAGCTTTTCCTCACTTTATCCTCAAACGCCACCCGGGAGAACGGATTTTACAATGACATGGTCGGCCGTGGCCCTCCCAACACCGTCTACGGTCTCTTTCTATGTAGGGGCGATGTTAATACCGATGCCTGCCAACAATGTGTGGAAAATGCTACAACTGAAGTCCTACAACTTTGTCCCGAGGAAAAACGGGCAACTATCTGGTATAACTGTTTATTTTATCAAAAGTTGAAGTTATCAATATATTCATTTAAATATTGTTGAAACAGGTACGACTATTGCATGTTACGCTACTCAAATGAATCTATATTCTCGAGGGTCGAGCAGTCGTTCATTGTATACCTGTATAATATGGAGAACATTACAGAACCCAATAGGTTCAGACAGTTATTAGGAGAGACGATGAATGAAATAGCAACGGAAGCAGTTAATAGTAATCTCCCCGGTAAGAAATTTGCTACAAAAATAGCTAACTTCACGGAATTTGAAAGATTGTATACACTGGCACAGTGCACGCCAGATCTTACAAGTGGAGATTGTGACATCTGCCTTCGAAATGCGATCCCGCGATTAAGAACATGTTGTGATAATAAGAAAGGAGGAAGAGTTATTGTTGAAAGCTGTAATATTAGGTATGAGACATACCCCTTCTTTAATTCTACTTTGGCCCCTGCACCATCGCCTACTCCAAATATTCCTCCTATTCAGCCACCGCCTCCCTTGCCTTCTACAACCAGTCAAGGTAACGTCTTGATTCTTAAGCAATACATTCTTTTATAAACATGGATTTCGACGAGAAAAAAAAGATTATTTTTTTTCTTTTTCCTTATAACGAAATAGTTAAGCAATAAGCATCAATATAAGTCCGAAGTGATCATAACAAGGGATATATCTCAGTTAATCTCCTAGTTATTCAGTGGAAGATTTCGACAAGAAAATTTATCGTTTCTCTTCCTCTTATGTGTTTCCAATTCAGGAAATGGAAGAATTTCAAAACAAGTTATTGCCATTGTTGTTCCAGTTGCAGTATCCTTTGTGCTTTTCTTCATCATAGGCTGCTGCTTCTTGAAAAGGAGAACAAGGAAGAAACCTTATGATGCTGTGAGTGAGGAAAATGGTAAGATACGAGCAAGGAAAAGTAGAAGAAAAAGATTCCCATTCGGTCATATTTCACTATTGAGATACTAGATGGAACCAACTCATCTAGAAGATT
>NC_036255.1:8485749-8488777 GCF_002742605.1 Olea europaea var. sylvestris | reverse complement strand
AGAACTAATTTAGGATTTTCTGTCGGCTCTTAACATATTATTTTCCTACCTGTTCTGCAGTTTTTGTCTAGTGCATTCATTTCAGTATTGCATCTTCAATATAAGACAATAAGAAATTGATAAGAAAAAAATCGTAGTGTCTCACTTGTTCCCTCACTCCTAGATTAAAGAAAATTATGTAATGATTTGCTATTTTTTGTATGTAGACAAAGGAAATGAGATTTCATCGGTTGAATCCTTGCAATTTGACTTGAATACTATTGCGCTTGCTACCAACAACTTTTCTGCTGACAACAAAATTGGTGAAGGTGGATTTGGTAGTGTCTACAAGGTACGTGAAGGAGTATAATTCTAAGTACCAGGTTTATCACTTTATATTTATCATTTACAATGTTTTAACAATCCCTATCACAGGTATAATTTGTTTGGTAGGTCCGGCTATACAGTATTTGACGGACTGTGGTGTATGATACTATGTTTAACGTGATTGTAGGGTACTTTCATAAATGGAAAAGAAATAGCTGTAAAGAGACTTTCCAAAAGTTCGGGACAAGGTGCAAAAGAATTTAAGAATGAGGTTGTACTTATTGCCAAGCTTCAACACAGAAATCTAGTAAGACTCCTTGGATTTTGCTTCGAAGGAGAAGAGAAGATACTTGTTTATGAATACGTGCCCAATAAAAGCCTTGATTATTTTCTATTCGGTTAGCATCAATCTTGACATGATTACTTCCTTTCTCTTCTTTATATTGAAATTCATATACATTGGATGCCGAGAAAAAATATTTCAGCCAAGAAAATATATAGATACATAATTAGGGCTAGCAACGGGGCAGGTTGCTCCAACCCCGCCCCGCCATGTAATATCCAACACTTGCCCACTCTCTTACTCATTTTAGGCAGGGAGGGGCAATTTTCTTTTTCAAATAATTCAGTTTTTAATAATTTATATTATTGCCCCCCTACTCGTTAAAGTGGACTGTGGGACAATAATATATTTATTAATCTTTAAAATTTATTTATTTATTTTTAAAAATTAAATTATTCAAATATATTTGATAAATTAAAACTTTTATTGTTTGTCATATTTCTTAAATAATCTTAGTTATCAACTTGCCATCTTATATTAGAAAGAATTATATATTGTGAAATTTTTCATTAAACGTACTGAATTCTCTTTAAAAAAAAAAAAAGAAAAAAAAAAGAAAAGAAGGTGGATTAAACAGGGCAGGCCCTTATTACCCGTGCGCGAAGTCTCTTCCCCCATCCCCGAGCCAGATACCCAATTAAGCAAGTAATCCCCGTCCTGTTTGGGGTGGGGTCGCACGGGTTGCAAGTTTGCGGATTTTTTTGCCATCCCTAATTCCCTATACATAATATAAATTTTCTAGTTAAGGCCTTTTAGTTCTCATTTTTGAGACTGGCCTTTAAAAACCATGTTGAGAGTCAATGGAAATTAACTTGATTCATTCTCTTAATGGATGTTAAGATTCAGAAAAACGACAAGTGTTGGATTGGTCAAAACGTTACAAGATTATAGGAGGAATAGCACGCGGATTGGTTTACCTTCATGAAGATTCTCGTCTACGAATTATACACCGTGATCTCAAAGCTAGCAATATATTATTAGATGGAGATATGAACCCCAAAATATCGGATTTTGGCATGGCGAGAATTTTTGGCGTTGATCAATCTCAAGGAAACACAAGTAGGATTGTTGGGACATAGTAAGTTCTACACTATATCCGTTCTATATTTAATCCATTTGCCAAATTAACTAATAAATGGATTTTATTAGAATCAAATACTATACCTTCTTAAATTTATGAGCTCAAGATATATTTTTATTTTTCTGGCTTGTAGTGGTTACATGTCTCCAGAGTATGCAATGCATGGACAATTCTCTGTAAAATCTGATGTTTTTAGTTTTGGCATCCTTATTTTGGAAATCATAAGCGGCAGGAAGAATAGCAGCTTCTATCAATCAGATGGTGCTGAGGATCTCATAAGCTATGTAAGTGCAAACTCCAAACTGCTTGTTGATATTTCTTAACAATCAAGGACCTTCATAAGTAGTTTTGCTTTCTTTTATTTATTTTATTTTTTTGTTATTACTATTGTAACTAGGATTAGAGTTAAAAAGTTCAACGACTACTGATGTGTAGGCTTGGAAGCTTTGGAGAGACAATAGACCCTTGGAATTGATGGATCTAACATTACAAAACGCATATGCTAGAAATGAAGTAATTCGATGCATTCAAATTGGCTTACTATGTGTTCAAGAAGATGCAGATGAAAGACCAAACATGGCTTCAATACTTTTGACGCTCAATAGTTATTCAGCCACTCTCGCTGTTCCTCGTCAACCTGCATTTTTTCTTCGTAGTAGAACACGGAGCTTGCCCAAAGTACAAGATTCAGACAAATCTACATCGTCCTCAACAGCCTTCTCTATAAATGAAGCATCAATTTCTGAATTATATCCAAGATAGAGAATTAAAAGCACAAATAATATGTAAGACTTTAGGAATGCTATTTTTGGTATGGGTTTGGGAGGTTCTTCGGATGAATGAACTCGATTAGCCACCTGTTCTTCATTTATTGTAATTTTATCGAACGTTTAGTAATATCGAATAAAAATGAACATTATAATAAGTGAAAATTTTAACTATTTTTTCTTTATTTAAGGAAATTTAAGAATTGGTTACTACTAGAATTTAAACATGTTGGACCAACCAATGATCCATCAATTTGACAAATGAATCAATTACCCGAAGGCTTGGCCAAATTAATGTTGGGATCGAGTTTGATAACTATAAACCTAATTTTCAAATTTTATCACTATATGCAATTTTGTTAAGTCTCCATCGTGTTATCGTACCTAAAACAAAGAACCGGATGGTATATATATATGTATTAAAACAATTTTTTAATAAAAGTTTGTCATATGAGCTTGTTTGATTCTCATTTATCCTTTTTTTTTAACCACACATTCTTTAATAAAATAATATTAAACACAAATTCAAAA
>NC_036255.1:8480811-8483655 GCF_002742605.1 Olea europaea var. sylvestris | reverse complement strand
GAAAAGAGTGTAAAATCGAAGTATACAGTTCTTAAACCTTTTTCGCTGCTCTTTCTTTCTCATCCTGGAATTGCAAGCATCTACTTCTTCTTTGTCGTCCTGTCAATAACAAGAAACCCTTGCAGCTCAAAATATGCTTCTTTTACCTCAGAGCAGACTATTTTTGAGCACCAATTCCAACTGCAACAGAGTAATTTTCATGGGCTTCAAACACTTGCTTCTTCTTAAGCCTACACTCACGCCTGTAACGCATACACATGCATATGTGGCCCATTTTTCTTCAACTTCGCAACCTCAGTTATTTTCTACTCATAGGAAAAATATAGCATTTTCTACTTCTTCTCCGAAACCCATATCTCCAATTTATCGGATGACCTCTGGGTTGAGTTATTACCCCCATGCTGCTATGCCTACACCCAGACCAGGTTTTTTTTTATTCTATTTCTTTTCTTTTCTATTTGGATGTTTTGTTCACTTTTAATATATTTGCCCTGTTATTAATGTTTGAAAATCGACTGTTATTAATGTTTGAAAATCGACTATGTCAGATGAAGGTACTACTAGTTAAGCACAGAGCACATTTTTGGAGCGTTATTGTTAAGAAACTTTCTTTTCAAAATTCATTTGGTATTTAAAGTTTGTATATATAATTTGGTACTTAAGTATGGGGGTATTATATGTTCACATTTCATATATGCATAAGTTGGATTAAAAGAGGGGTAAAGCTGAATTTTTTGTGTTGTTTGAAAAATAAAAAAAAAAAAAAAATTGAATTTTTATAGAAAGATAAACAAAAACGTGATATCATAGAAGCACTGCAACAGCATCAAGAGGTGGTACCATATTTGAAGATTATTGTACGTGGCTAGTTTTGTTTGTTCTGTTTTTAATGGATTTTGAAGAATGCTTTTATTTAATTTGGTCTAGTTTTGTTTGTTCTGTTTTTAATGGATTTTGAAGAATGCTTTCATTTAATCTTGTCTAGTTTCTGGAGTTGTTTTGGAGACCCCAGAGCAGCAAGTGCTAGATTCGGAGCAGCTGAGGATGTTAAAACAGAAGTTGGAGGATATGGGGATTGATGGAGACGCTTGTATGCCAGGGCAATACTATGGTTTAGTATGTCCAAACGTATGTGCTTTTGAATATTATTTTTCCGAGAGACTTGTGTTGTTTCAGTTTATTCAGCTGTAAAGATCTTGCGATTTAGTAATTTAACATTTTTACTACTACTGTATATATGAAGAGACAAGTACTATATATCTATACCAAACATGCCGACATAAATATGTTAATTTCATATGTTTTTGTCAACGGGACTGCATTTGTATCTACCACATACTGGATTGTTCTCATTTTAGTTGTTTTTTTCATTGTCTTGAGTCCCCTCCTTGTTGACATTGTAGTGCAAAGGTGGAGATTCCGAAGAGAAAAGCTTATCTCTTCACATCACAGAAGATGGGTAAGTTGCGGTTATAATTCGTGTTCTGTTTTTTCCTTTTCTTTTAACAGAAGTATAGTACTATACACCTATATGTCATAGTGCTGCAGCAGTGTGGAACTGCTTTCGGGCTAAATGTGGGTGGAGAGGCACTACAAGGGTATGCTTTAAATGAAGTTGCTTAACTGACTACTGAGTACTGATGGTGCACAACTCATGTGGTATACTGGTTATTTTGCTTGTAGGCCTTTGCTGACATAAAATCTACTTATGCAAAAATGAATAGAATTGGCAAAATAAAACAGCCACTTAGAGAAATCACAGAGGAGAGTTTGGAACTGGAACCTTTGTGCAGTGAGGTAGTTATTATTATTTGTTGTCCATGTTTGGACATTCTGTCACATACGAATCAGTGGCAAGTAGAATCTATTTGCTAATATTGTTCTTGCTGCGTGTTTGGCACTGTAAAATTTTGTGCCTCTTATCGATGTTAAGATCAAAGTAGACCGTATGTTTGTTGTCTATGATCCTATACCAGTTCTCTTTGTGGTTTATCTATATCTGACCAAGATATTCAACCTCGTTGATGCCTTTTGACTGTTGTTTCAGCTACTTGCATATTTTGCTGATCGAATGATATCTGGAGAAACACTGCGAAGAAACTTTGTAATGCAAAAAAGAAGTGGCAACCAGGTGCAGACATTGTTTTCTTTTCAGAAATGTTCCTGTATATTTGTCTGCAATCACGAGGTTACCTTGATGTGCTAAAGAGTTATTCTAGCCATGGCAGTAATTACAGTTATTGCAATGCCATCAAAACCACATCCCCCCTGAACCCTGAGCCCTTTACCCTTCTCCTGAAAGAAGAGGAAGGCCAGGGGAACAGACTTCAGAGAGACAGAGAGGAGTGTCAAAAACATTGTTTAGACTCTTCTAAACTGTTATATTCTAGTAACTTGACTTTGATTTAATTCCTAATTTTGCTGGAGTAATGTCTGATGAAGATTTCGATACAGATTGCTATTGCTTTCACCTATCGAAGGAATGGAGAACTTGTGAACTGCAAGTATAGGACTATTACTAAGAAATTTTGGCGGGTATGTTTATATGTATTGTTAGTTATTCTTCATTCCTGAAAGATTTAAATTTCCGCAGGTATGTTTATATGAATTGTTAGTTATTCTTCATGCCTGAAAAGGTTAATATTTCCAAGAAGAAACACTCATGTAAGATGCTCTATGTGATTATATCTCTCTTACTGCACCAACCATTCATAATATGGCTCAGGCTACTAATTGGACTGTTATAGTTTTCTGATGTGCCTTTTTAAGTATAGAAGTAGTTCTGATGTTTTACCGTCATGAGTCTCATAGTATTTAGCTGGTAACACTGATGGGCAGGAAATG
>NC_036255.1:8358035-8468793 GCF_002742605.1 Olea europaea var. sylvestris | reverse complement strand
TACATTTGACAAGTCTATACAGTTGAAATGTCGAAAGCTGTAAATTCTAGACCATAAAAAAATCAACAGTATTCAGTCCTTTCTCCATCAATAAGTAAATTGTTGGTATATATCCCCTTTATTAATTTCCTGCAACCAAAATATTCGCTTCCATTGACTGGCACTTCACGTCTTCGCTCATCTTCCACAGTTCCACATCCTATAAAAATCCATTTCTGTTCGAAAAAATATCAAAATTATAAGCAGACTTTTTTTTAAAGGTTAATCATGTCAGCCCTCATCATCTCTACATATTTTTGCTTATTTTGCATTCTCTGCTTCTGCACAAGAATTAGATCGAATCCCCTTTACCATTGGTGTCCAGATACAGCTACATACAGTCCTAATAGCACCTATCGATCCAACTTGAAACAACTTTTGATTGCTTTATCCTCAAACGCCTCCCGGGAGATTGGATTTTACGATCCCATGGTCGGCCGCGGCCTTCCTAACACCGTCTACGGTCTGTTTTTATGTAGGGGTGATGTTAACACCGATGTCTGCCAACAGTGTGTGGAAAATGCAACAACTGAAGTCCTACAACGTTGTCCCAAGGAAAAAGGGGCAGCTATTTGGTATAACTATTTATTTTATCAAAAGTTGAACTTATCAAGATGTATTCATTTAAATATTATTTTCAACAGGTACGACTATTGCACGATACGCTACTCAAATGAATCTATACACTCGAGGCCAGAGGACTCGTTCACTTTATATATAGCTAATGTGCAAAACATTACAGATGAACCCAATAGGTTCAAACAATTATTAGAAGAGACTATGAATGAAATAACATCAGAAGCTGCTAATAGTAATCCCTCCGGTAAGAGATTTGCAACAAAAACAGCTCATTTCACAGCGTCTGTCAGCCTGTATACACTAGCACAGTGCATGCCATATCTTACGAGTGGTGATTGCGATAACTGCCTTCGAAATGCGATCCCGCAATTAATAACATGTTGTGATAGTAGGAAAGGAGGGAGAGTTATTGGCGAAAGCTGTAATATTTGGTATGAGATTTACCCCTTCTTTAATTCTACTGTGGCCCCTCCACCACCGCCAACTCCTGTTCAACCACCGCTTCTCTCGCCAACTCCAAATATTCCTCCTGTTCAACCACCGCTTCTCTCGCCCTCTACAACCAGTCAAGGTAACCTCTTGATTCTTAAGAAATACATTATTTAAAAAAAAATGGACTTCGACAAGAAAAAGAAAACGAAATAACGAAATGGTAAACATCAATATGAGTCTGCAATGAGCATAACTAGTCACTAGATATATATCTCTGCAAATCTCCTAGTTGTTCGGTGGATGATTTCGACAAGAAAATTTATCCTTTTCTTTTCCTCTTTTGTGCTTCCAATTCAGGAAATGGAGGAATTTCAAAACAAGTTATTATTGCCATCGTTGTACCAATTGCTGTTTCCTTAGTGCTTGTCTTCATAGGTTTCTGCTTCTTGACAAGGAGAACAAGGAAAAAAGCTTACGATGCCGTCAATAAGGAAAATGGTAAGCTAAGATTACACAAATGAAAAGTAGAAGAAAAAGATTCCCATTCGATCTTATTTGAATTTGTGTACGCACTAGGATTCTGGATCGAACCAAATCATCTAGAAGATTAATCCCCTTCATATGCACACACGTCTACAATTTTTGTAAAATGAATGGTGATTAGAGAACTAATTTAGGATTTTTTTTGTTGGCTCTTAACATATTGAATCACGACATCTAAAACTTTAAAAAGAGTTAGATATCTTCAACATTTTGGACAATTTGATAGCATGAAAACCTATGATCTAATATTGTTTATCTTGCCTGTTTCTACTTATTCAGCAGTCTTTGTTTAGTTCACCAATTTATCCCTTGTTTGAGCCACATTATTTTTCTTGGAATGCATTTTTGAATAATTTATTTATGAGAAATGTGTGATTAAAAAATAAAGAAAAGTTTTGAATTTGCATGTAATAATATTTTATTGAAAAATGTGTTATTGAAATAATGTCAAATCACTGTTTAAAAATGTATTTTTTTTTTTAAAAAATTTGGCTGAAACATTGCAACTTACAATCTAAGACAGTAAGAAATCAATAAAAAAACGTATTTTCTCACCTGTTCATTCAATCCTAGGTTAAAGAAATTTATGCAATGATTTGCTATTTTTGTATGTAGACGAAGGAAACGAGATTTCGTCAGTTGAATCCTTGCAATATGAGTTGAATACTATTGCGCTTGCTACAAACAACTTTTCTGTTGACAACAAAATTGGTGAAGGTGGATTTGGTAGTGTCTACAAGGTACTTGAAGGAATATAATTTTAAGTACTAGGTTTTATCCCTTTATATTTACAATGTTTTAGCAATGTCTTATACACGTGTATGGTTTATTTGGTAAGTAGGGCTATATAGCATTTGACAGAGTATTGAAGAAAAAAATGAGCATGATTTGTGTTCCCTGTAGTGTACAATATTATGTTCAAACATGCATGTAGGGTACTTTCCTAAATGGACAAGAAATAGCAGTGAAGAGGCTTTCCAAAAATTCAGGACAAGGCGCAAATGAATTTAAGAATGAGGTTGTACTTGTTGCCAAGCTTCAACACAGAAATCTAGTAAGACTACTAGGATTTTGCTTGGAAGGAGAAGAGAAGATACTTGTTTATGAATTTGTGCCCAATAAAAGCCTTGATTATTTTATATTCGGTGAGCATCAATCTTGATATAACTACTTCTTTTCTCATCTTTATACTGAAATCGCTGACAAAAAATAATTTAGCCGAGAAAATATACAGATACATACGTCATAATATATAAATTTTCCAGATAAGGCCTTTTAGTTTTTATTTCTGAGACTTGGCCTTCAAAAACAATATTAACAATCAATGCTAAATAACTTGATTCGTTCTCTTAATGGATGTAAAGATTCAGAAAAACGGCAAATGTTGGATTGGTCAAATCGTTACAAGATCATACGAGGAATAGCACGCGGATTGGTTTACCTTCATGAAGATTCTCGTCTACGAATTATACATCGTGATCTCAAAACTAGCAATATATTATTAGATGAAGATATGAATCCGAAAATATCGGATTTTGGCATGGCGAGAATTTTTGGAGTTAATCAGTTTCAAGGAAATACAAATAGGATTGTTGGGACATAGTAAGTTCTACTCTAATCCATTTGCCAAACTAAGTGGATTTTATTATAATCATATACTGATCTTCTTAAGTTTATTAGCTCAAGATATATCCTATTATTTTTGGCTTGTAGTGGTTACATGTCTCCGGAATACGCAATGCATGGACAGTTCTCTATAAAATCTGATGTTTTTAGCTTTGGCGTCCTTGTTTTGGAAATCATAAGCTCCAAGAAGAATAGCAGCTTTTACCAATCAGATGGTGCTGAGGATCTCTTAAGCTATGTAAGTGAAAACTCTAAATTATTTCTTGAGACCATATTTGTTAATGATGTATTTCTGCTTAGAAGTTGACCGCTATTGCTGTGCAGGCTTGGAAGCTTTGGAGAGACAATAGACCATTGGAATTGATGGATCTAACATTACAAAATGCATATGTTAGGAATGAAGTAATTCGATGCATTCAAATTGGCTTACTATGTGTTCAAGAAGATGCTGATGAAAGACCAGACATGGCTTCGATACTTTTGGCACTCAATGGTTATTCAGCCACTCTCGTTGTTCCTCGTCAACCACCATTTTTTATTCATAGTAGAACACAGAGCTTGCCCGAAGTTCAAGATTCGGACAAATCCACGTCAACCTCGACAGCCTTCTCTACAAATAACGTATCAATTACTGAATTATATCCAAGATAGAAAAATATATATTGTCATCAAAAGCACAAATGATAGAAAAATATATACGTGATTTACGTTGGCCGGAATATTTTACTTATTTTAAATCTTTTTTACCGTAATTGGTTTGACCTGAATGAAAGTGGGTCAATTTGGATTTGTTTGTCAATTTTGACGCCACTATCATTCGATGGATAATATGTGACCAAAACCCGTCTATAGCCTATAGCGATGAAGCCCATGCGAATAATTTCCCAAGGCATTTTCCTTTGTCAAGAACATGTTAGCATTGATCTTTGCATGAATATTTTAAAGTTAAAGGGCCATTTGGCTGTGGAAGTTAAATGCGAACCCCTTGTTAGTTTATAGATAGTGAAACAAGGAAGATAAGGAATAAATTCCACAACAATTAAATATTAATTATTAATATATAACTGTTTAGACTATCAAGATTGATATTTTAAAATAAAATTTTTAAGTTTTAGAGCTTGTTCGATAGGAATTCCATTTTTACTTTTTGTATGATAGTTTTATGAGGAAGTCATATTGGACAAATTTTCTCCGAACTATCTTTTAATCAGGCAAAATATTTTCAAAAAATTAGTCGAACGTAACCAAAAATAATTTGTTAGTCGTTGAAATAACTTTTGACTTTTCAAAAAACTTGTAAATTTGATGTTTAAACTCTAACAAGTAATTCAGTTTAAAAGCTCAAATGAATTTTCGAATTTAAAAATCGATTGAGCTTTTAAAATAAAATTTCAAATATTAATAAGTATTAGCACGTTAAATTATTAAAATTTGTGACACCATTACCATATACATGGCGTCTAGTCCAATTGCTCTTAAATCAACCAAACTAGAATCTTTTAACATCGATAAAACATGCAAGAATCTTGAAATTAAATTCCTATTTTATTTAGCTAAAAATCATATTTTTATAGAAAATTTTAGTAAAAGTTAATAAAATATGGGATTAAAGTGAATAAAACTTATAGATCCTATGAAATATGTAATTAAATTAATTATCGACTTAAACTTAATTTTTTTATCATTTTTTTTTAAATGCGCCAAAGGGGTTAATTAAGACCACTGGTTAAAGCATAAATTACACAAGATATATTATAAATTAAAAACCTTGTGATTTGTTCAATTATTAAATAAGTTTTTGGACATTCTATTTCATTTTCAACTCTACTTCTAAGGCTTGGATTGTTCCCTACATATATTTGACTCTTCTCTACAATTTAGTTGGGTTGTTTAATTTCATTATAAGTTAGACAAATCATAAACACAAAAATTTTGTATTATTTCTCCATATTATAATAAAATCTTCATTTGCTGCAAATCATTTTATTCTTGTGTTCTTGTGATTCATTATTTTTATATTGCTCATATTTTCTCATTATTTAACTATTTAGTCGGATTTTCAATAAATTGGTATCAAAATTGTTCCGCTTTCAACAAAACGATTTTAAATCTTGTGCGAATTATAACAAGAATGATGGCAGCTGAATTGGTCATATGTTTCATTTTTCATCACTTGACCATTTTTATAGTCCTTCAAGTTTAAAAAAAATTTGTGTTCAAGTCTTAAACCTGTTGGACATCAACTAAATTCATTTTTTATCACTAATACGAGTAGGAGATTTGCACAAGCAAGCAGTAATGAGACGAAGAGTTGGAACTACGATTACATGGTAAAATAATAATAATAATAATAATAATAATAATAATAATAATAATAATAATAATAATAATAATAATAATAATCACCATCTAGTTATCTTAGTGAAGCCACTAATGTTTCTGAATGTGATAGCCGGGAATTATTATTTGCTCGATCAACTCGTCTTCATCGACATTTTCTTCAAGTAGACTGTTGAAAGCTAACTTAAATCGTAACTCAAACATGCAAAGACAAATTGAGCATAGTTTAGGTTTTGAGATTTCGAGAGGACATTTGGTACCCAAGCCACAAATAAATTGTATGTATATGTATAAATTAGGTTATTTAATATGTAATACTAGGCGCGAATTCAGGGGGCGGCCAGCTAGGGCGGCTGCCCTAGCTTAATTCTTTGGGGAGAATTTTTTTTGGTTAATAGATCACATTTTATATTATATATTTGATAATTCAATATTTCTTGAAATTTCACCTATGGCTCAATTGGTTGACTTTTTTACAACCAAGTTGGACGTGCCAGTTTCGAATCTCCTGGAAAACATTTTATAGTATTATTTTTCTAATTCAACAATTTTTACCAAAAGTAATACAAGAGAGATGATTCGAACTTGTAACCCTTTCCTTAGCTTATTGAGGACATGACCATTGTTGCATTCATTGGGAAAGTTAGTGTAACAAAATTATATATCTTTCAAGTTTAGCGGCTTTATGCTATTTAATAAGATTTGAACCCTTGAACTTCGTTTGAAGCAGGCGGAAACTTGGCCACTATGTTAAATGCAAAAAGTATATTTTCATTCTTAACAAAAATAATTGTTATATTTTATTTTAAATATTTTATTGCGACTAACGAACCGGTCGCCCGTGCTCACTTTAAATCCAGGATTCGCCCTGATACTAGCTGGGTTTGGAGGAAGGGAAAAGACGGAATGAAAGGCAAGTGTCATTGCAATATTTTTTTTTAAAAAAGAACGTATTTTTCCTTATACGGTCCAGGTACATTGCTGTGCCTAAATCCTAATTAATCCATGTTAGAATTAGACCGTCAAGAAATGATCGTTTCTACCATTAATAAATATTTATTACGCTCTCATTTTTTTTTTTTTTTGTCAAAGCATTATGCCATTTATCAAGGATGTTGTTAGAATTTATTAATTGAGAAAACACTCCATAATAGGAGGAAGACAAACCTCCATAGGAGGGATTGGAGAATATAATCCAATGATTTATTAATGAATACAATGGCTCTAATTATAGAGAAAAAGACGAGTAATTAACTGACTAATTTGCTGATTAATAGGCTAATCACTAACTAATTAACAAATAAACATGAGCTGGAATATTCTGGAATTAACTGGAATGTAGTTCTAACAAAAGGATGTAATGCTACGTAGCCATGGTACGTAATTATTAATCTATGAAGATTTTTTCTCTTATTTTCAAAAGCAATGCATCAACATACTTTGAAAATTCATATAATTAAGCAAAATAAATTTCGTTTTACTAGTTAACTTTTTTTAAAAATATATTTTGTTTTAATAAGTAACATTCATGAATATACATTTTAAAGGATATGGTCATAAAATTATAACATTTCATTATCTTGGGATGGACTTGAAATCTTTTCAGACATTAGTCGAAGTTTAAAAGTTGGGCTACTACTAGAGTATTAGACCCGTCAATCGGACCAATGATCCGTCTGTTCGACAAATGAGCTGGTGACTTGAAGGCTTGGTTGAGTCATCGTTTAGTATATTAATTTTTTTAGTCTTCATCGCGTTACATTAAATGAGCTAATGACGTGATGGCTTGGCCGAGTCAACGTTTAGTATATTCAATTTTTTTTAGTCTTCATCGTGTTATATTACTGAGTCCAAAGAACCGAATAATACTTAGAGTGTGTTTGCTAGAACTTAAAATTTTTATTTATATGTGAAAAATATATTTTATAAAGGTATAATCATTTTTAATAAAAGTTTGACATATAGAACTTTATTTGAAAGTAAAGCTGATCATATTAAGTAGCATTTTTATTGATAATTAAGAAAAAAGTATCCAAAATATTTAGAAATAAGAAAATTCTTCAAAAGTAAATTTAAACATGTTAAATACTGAGGAACAAGCTCATTAACAGTGGTATTCGCAAGAAGGCAAAAATGAAGAGACAAAACAAGTCGCCGGAAAGAGTGTAAAATCGAAGTATACCCTTCTTAAACCATTTTCTCTGCTCTTTATTTCTCATCCGTGGAATTGCAAGCAAAGCGTGACTATTTTTCTCTTCTTACTTTTATTTACTTATTGTTATCTAAGTATTTGAATCTTTTACTGCAACGCGTGAGACATATGCATACTTTTTCACCCTATAATTAGTATAGTTTGATTAATTCCTCTGACTTTTCTCTCCACTAAAAGTCAAGATCTTTACAAAGTTTTCCGGCCACATTATTGCTCCAATTTCTATTATTCCTTAAGCATGTTTAAACGTGCTTTGACTGTTCACTGCTCCTTCCACATCCTATAAAAATCCATTTCCGTTTGAAAAAGTATCAAAATTATAAGCAGATTCTTTTTTTTCTTTTTTTTGAGATTAATCATGTCAGGCCTCATACTCTCTACATATTTTTACTTCTTTTGCATTCTCTGCTTCTGCGCACGAATTAGATCTGATCCTCTTTACCATTATTGCCCAAATACAACTACATACAGTCCTGATAGCACCTATCGATCCAACTTGAATCAAGTTTTCATTGCTTTATTGTCAAACGCCACCCGAGAAATGAATTTTATGATTTCATGGTCGGCAGCAGCCCTCCCAACCGTCTACGGTCTATTTATATGTAGGGGCGATGTTAACACTGTAAGTGTCATGCCCTAGGTCCAATCAACCTTGGATATAAACACTTTTAATATATAATTGATACAATTTTATGGCAGATCTATTATTTAATTAATATTCAATTAAATTAAATAATAAAGTCCGTATATACAAATCTTGTTAATTGTTAATCACAAGGAATTGTAATTATGAGATACAAATTACATATGATTGAATCTTAAATCATCTGTGATCGTAAGTAATGACGAGGCATAAATATCGTTATTACGGATACGCCATCACCTGTAGCATTTTTTATTTGTAAAGTAAATAACTGATCTCACAAGTTAAAGTGTGGTGACACTTGAATTAATATGTGGATGTTTTGGTATAGAACAAAATATTGGAGACCCGTCAAGAGCTTCCACATGGATAATTATCTGAGTGTCAGTGGTTAATCTCTAATATTCGGTAGTGGAATTGGTCCTTTGACTTGAGGTCATCATAGTGTCTTATATGAGGACAGTCATGTTTTAACAGTGCTGGATGTTACTTTGTCAAGGGCTGTTAATACGACATCGTTTGGGTATGTCAAGAATCGTATGAAGGTTGTGAATGAACAATAGAGGATTCGTCACTCTTAGATAGTAAAAGATTATGATCTGCATTTCATTCAATTAAATCGATAGCGAAATTCTTGGCCAAGGTGTACTCAGAAGTCGAAAAGGAGTTTTTGACTTATATTAACTTAATAGTAGCATGGAAGATATGATCGATAATCGAGATTGACGCACTTACATATTTCGTAATTGATCGAATTATATTGACGAATGAATTATAGTTTCATGGTAAACGTACAAGTTTGATTTTGTCATACCACCTGACAGTTCCTGTCAAATGTATTGCCTTGACACATTGCTAGATGTCAATTTGGGACGACGAGTGTGAATTAGTGATAAATTAAAATGATGTTTTTATTTATCAATTTTGATTAGATCAAAATAATATTTCACATCGTTAGGTATCGTGATCAGGAACCTGATGGGTCGCACACAAAAAGAAGAACTAGAAGATTGTGATTTGTCAATTTATTAGTTTAACAAGTATCGGATAAATTAATTAATTGGGTTGTTTATTTATAGGCCTGAATTAATTAATTGGATTAATTAATTCACGGACCAAATTTAATTAAATGGGTTAATTAAATATTGGATCAAGTCAGGCCAAGCCCATTTGGGCTTGTATAAATGTGACTAGGGTTTTGAAAATCTGTAGAGAATTCTCATTCTTGCTAGTACAAAAGAAAAAAAAAACATTAGTGCCTACAATCTTGTTCTCAATGTGGAATTTCATTGGAGGCTGAACAATTGGACAGCTGTGGGTAGCAAATCAAGATTGCTGGAATAAAGAAAAAGTAAAGGAGTTTGCAGATCTTCAAAATGTATAACTTTTATCATATTTTCTATCTAAACACAAAGCAGATCCTTGGTGGGAATTGAAATCTGTATTAATTTCCGTTGTGCAAGTTTAAGTAGATTTCCAACAAACACCGATGTATGCCAACAATGTGTGAAAACTGCTACAACTGAAGCCCTACGGTATTGTCCCAAGGAAAAAGGGGCAACTATCTGGTATAACTATTTATTTTATCAAAAGTTGATGTTATATATATATATATATTGTTTTCAACTGGTACGACTATTGCATGTTATGCTACTGAAATGAATCTATACACTCGAGGCCAAAGGACTCATTTACTTTATACTTGTATAATACGCAGAACATTACAGATGAACCCAGTAGGTTTAGACAACCTGTATAAACTGGCACAGTGCATGCCATATCTTACGAGTGGTGATTGCAACTTTTGCCTTTGAAATATTTTTATCCCACAATTAAGAACATGTTGTGATAGTAGGAAAGGAGGAAGAGTTATTAGCGAAAGCTGTAATATTACGTATGAGACTTCCCCCTTCGTTCATTCTACTGTAGCCCCTACATGACCGCCTATTCCAAATATTCCTCCTATTCAGCCACCATCTCCCTCGCTTTCTTCAACCAGTCAAGGTAACCTCTTGATTCTTAAGCAATACAGTATTTTTAAAAAAATGGATTTCGACAAGAAAAAAGATTAATGTTTTCTTTTTCTTTTTCTTAATAACCAAGTAGTAAGCAATAAGCATCAATATAAGTCTACAGTGATATAACAGGGGATATATCTTAGTAAATCTCCTAGTTGTTCAGTGAAAGATTTCGGAAAGAAAACTTATCCTTTTCTCTTCCTCTTTCTTGTTTCCAATTCAGGAAGTGGAGGAATTTCAAAACAAGCTATTATTGTTATCGTTTCCTTAGTGCTTTTCTTCATATGCTGTTACTTCTTGACAAGGAGAACAAGGAAGAAAGCTTACGATGTCGTCAATGAGTAAAATGGTAAGCTAAGATTACACGAAGGAGAAGTGGAAGAATAAGATTCCCATTCGGTCTTCTTTGAATTTGTGTACACACTAGGATTCTAGACCAAGCCAAATCATCTAGAAGATTAAGCCACTTCATATGCACACACGTCTACAATTTTTGTAAAATGAATGGTGATCAAAGAACTAATTTAGGATTTTCTATCTGCTCTTAACATATTGAATCACACTATCTAAACGTTTAAGTAGAATTAGATATGCGACATGTTTATTTATTTAAATTTTATTTTCCTACTTGTTCTGCAGTTTTTATCTAGTGCATTCATTTCAATATTGCATCATCAATATACGACAAGAAATTGATAAGAAAAAAAATCGTAGTTTCTCCCCTATTCCCACACTCCTAGATTAAAGAAATTTATATAATGATTGGCTATTTTTGTGTGTAGATGAAGGAAACGAGATTTGGTCAGTTAAATCCTTGCAATTCGACTTGAATACTGTGGCCCTTGCTACCAATAACTTTTCTGTTGACAACAAAATTGGTGAAGGTAGATTTGGTAATATCTATAAGGTACTTGAAGGAGTATAATTCGAAGTGGAGTATAATTCGAAGTACCAGGGTTATCCCTTTATATTTATTATTTACAATGTTTTAACAATCATTGTCACGGGCATAAATTGTTTGGTAAGTCGGGTGATAAGTGCGTCTTTACGCACTTATTTAGTTCGCAAACATGACTTAATTATGAGCAAAGTGGTTGAATTGTGGCTTAATTTCTTTGAATATGTGAATTGCAAGGTATACTGATGGATATGGTGAACTTCATGAAAAAAGATTCAAAAAAGGACTAAAATGAAGAAAATTGAAAGTTTAGGGACCAATATGCAATTATTGAAAAGATGGCCCGATGTATGAATTAAGAAATTGAATGAGCTAAGCACAAATTGAAGGCTATAATGAGGTGATGGAGTAAGAGAATCAAGAAAAAGAGACCAAAAAGGAGGAAGATCAAGATTAAGGACCAAAACACAGCAAATGGAAGTTCGGTTCTACCTTGCGGTCGCATGGTAGAAAGTGGCCTACGGCTGCACACACCAAATCAGGGATTTCAAGCAGTGGTTTTGTTATAACCATGCGGCCGCATGGTATGTTTTCGGGGAAAATTTTATTGTTTCCTTCTCACGATTAAACTCTTTTAGTAACCTAATCTAAATGCGATATAAATATCCAAAACCATCCAGAACGAAGAAGAGATGCATTATACACTATTTTGAGAGGATTTTAAGAGGAAAAAGAAAGCAAGATCGAGAAGATTCATTTCAAGATTCAAGATTTCAAATCAAAGGGCGATTGGGTGATGTTCTTTTCTGATTTTTTTGTTGTTTTTCTTTTCCTATAATGTCTAGCTAGATTTTTATGTACTAGGAGATCGATGTACCATGTGAAGTGATTTTTAAATTCTTAGTTTGCAAATTGACATTAAGCACGTATTTGAATGTTTGAATAGTTTATATATAATAATTTTCTTCCATAATTAAGTGCACGTAATTATGTGATATTTGGTGGTTTATTTCATATGTTCAAGAGAAGAGAAATAAATTCGACAAGGTATCAATCATCGTAGGTTCTGATAGGGGATAGAGATATACCCCTATACTTTGCGTGAATATTTAAATGTTCATAAAATCACATACATTCTTATATATGCATTTATCATATAGATATAGGCAGGTGGTGTATAAGAAAAGGTTTAATACATCTCGAGAAAGAGAGTTGGATAGATTTAGGAGATTGCTTCGTCAACAATTCAATCGTGTCATCTTTTTGTGAAATTAGGGTTTAGAGTGATCATTGCATGGGAATTTGTGATCCTAGTGCGTTTAATTTTCATTGAATACAACCAATTTACGTTCTAAACATTTGATTTGCATTTTACTTCGTTAAAACATCGTTTTGCATATTGAGTTCATTCCAATAATAAATTTTGCATAATTAGGGTTTCGTTTAGGTAAAAATTTCACTTTGGGTAATTCAATTTCAGTTAAGGCTATGATAGATAAAATTAAACTAATCAATCTTCGTGAGACAATATTCGAACTCAATTGATCCACTTTATTACTTTTTAATGAATCGTAACTTGCGATGATTTAAATCGAAACAAAATATTTCGTGAACATTGGGCTATACAATATTTGACGGACTGGGCTGTATAATGCTATGTTTAGCATGCTTGTAGGGTACTTTCCTAAATGGACAAGAAACAGCTGTAAAGAGACTTTCTAAAAGTTCAGGACAAGGTGCAAAAGAATTCAAGAATGAGGTTGTACTTGTTGCCAAGCTTCGACATAGAAATCTAGTAAGGCTCCTTGGATTTTGCTTCGAAGGAGAGAAGAAGATACTTGTCAATGAATATGTGCCCAATGAAAGCTTTGATTATTTTCTATTCGGTTAGTATAAATCTCGACATGATTTCTTCTTTTCTCATCTTTATATTAAAATTCATATACGTTGGATGTCGACAACAAATAATTCAACCAAGAAAATATATAGACTAGTCAATATTATGTGCGTTGCACGAATTTTGTATTTATCGTGTTTTTATTAGCGTATGAATTTTAATTTAGGAATGTTTTTAAAGGAATATTTAGAAATATTTTCACGATATAAAGAAAATAATTGCAAAATATTTTTACAGTTGCAACAGTAAGAATTATGCTTGAGGTTATACAAAGTGTTTGCCTGATTGAATTGAATGTGGAGATTATATTTCTAAATTTTGTGTAATATTGAAAATTCAAGATTGAGGAGAAAGTTATAAATCAAGCGTTTATATTTTGTCACTTATTTATTTTAATATTTATTTTATGCTTATATTGAAAAAACAAAATTTTGGAATTTTTTTTTTTTTACATTTGGCTTGGTAAGTGAATGTAGGTGTTTGCATTCTCGTATATCTAAGTGTAAAAATTGGTATATATACGGTAGGCAGTAGATACTTACTGCAAATACGTTGGATACATAATTTCCTTGCAAATAGGTAGGCAGCATTTAGTAAGCTGCAAATAAGTAAGTTGCCTAATACGGTAACATATGGTAAATAGACCGTATATGTTGTCAGTAATCTGCAAATACGATATACACGGTATGTTTGTATATACGGTATGTATGCGATACTGATAATTTGTTATAAATGTATATAATTTATTTAATATTGAATTTTTTTTATAATTGTATATCTAGGAATTAAAAAATATATAAAAAGAATGATGGTTATGAAATTTCTAATTTTTAAATGTATTTTTGTTGAAGATAAAAATATTTTTTTATGCTATTTGTAAAAAAACTGTAATTTTATTAGCAGTAGATTTATTATGATTATTTAAAAAAATTAACAACACACAATAAATCAGGTTGTATGATTAAATTTAAATAATAATAAATAAATAAATAAAATCAGAGCCGCACAATGTGCTGAGTGTGCTCACACTCAGCACATTGTGCGGAGCATTCCCGCACATTGTGCGAAGTGTCCGCACACACTCCACACAATCTGTGCTGTTCCTTGCGGAGTCGTTCGTACAATTTTTTTTAAATTATTAAATTAGTAAAAAAATTCTATAAATAACAACAAATCTTTTGGTTGGTTGGTGAAAAAATAAGCAAAATAGTAGACGAGTTATAAAATCAATTATTGTTTGAAATTTTTTTGTTTTAAATGGATGGCAAAGTCAAGAGAATTCGCATGAAAGTGAAAGTCCTGAAAAGTTATTTCATGTGAATAAAAGAAAGAAAGATCATTCTTTGTTGAATTTTTCATTTCTTTGCTAAACTTCAGTTTTGTTTCAATTTTTTGCAGTTGGATTTTTAATCTTTCATCCCAAATCTTAAGTCAATTTCAAGAAAACAAGTTACAAGGTAATTGTTTAGTCTACATGATTTTATTTTTGTTGTAGTTAATTTGTTTTCCTGCTGCTGTGAAAATTTTATTTTCTACAGATTTTTGTTGTGTTAATATGGTCTAACTGAATTTTGATTGCTAATTTTTGGAGTTTATACTGCCTTCTTTTATTTTAAAAAATCAAAGTTTTGTTTTTTTGAGTATGGTAGGTTGAATAAAGCTGTTGCCTCTTCATTCTTTAAATTTTCTACAATAGAAAAGCTTTTGTATCTTTTACTAGTATGAATGTAAACATAAAACATTCACGAATTCAGAGTTTTCTGGGAATTTGGGCTATGATGAGTGAACTTGCTTGTATTTATCGATTGCAAGGGTTGAGGGATATAGCACATATTGATAACTTCTGGTTTCTTTCTAAAATGGAGCAAAGGTTTTCGCCAACTCTTGACTTATTGACATAGCAAAACAAGTAGGTAAGTGCTAAAATTTGATGAGTAAAGTTAATCTAAATCAAAAGGTTTAGTAATAAGCTGTATAATTAACTTTAGACTTGATACAACACCTGTGATTATAGGATTTCCTATCATACTCAAACTAAAACTATATTATTTCAATTTACATTATTCATTATTAAAAGATACTTCAATTAACATAAAACCAAAAATAATTTGAATATTTTGTTTAGATATTCTTATTTCTATTACTAAAAAGCTTATGTCTGATTAGAGTACTTTTCATAGATTTGCTTATAGTTTAATTGATTTCTCTTTAGAATCAACTAATCTCTCCAAATCTCATGTGATTATCTAGAACTATATATGCTTTGAGGTAAATTGTTTTATAGCCGTAAATATCTATCTATTAATTGGTTATGTGGATAAGGCAAAAAATATTTGCGTGAGATATGTTTTAATTTTTATTTGTAATCACAATTTCTTCAAATATTAGTTTGTAAATAAGTTTTGTTATTTGATGCAAATGTCTCTAGATTATGTCTTGTCTCAAGGCCAATGGTTCTGTGCTACTGTTAGTCAATATCCAAATCATTAATAAGTTAGAGATTTGATATAATTGTTACAAGCAGACGAATAAACATTATTAATGTGCAGTAATCATCACGGATTTCTATATGGATTCATGTATAGAAACGAAGAGCAACAATTTAATAGCAAGTTGATATATGAATTCATAATGAGAATTGTGAATTCCGGTCAAAACAATGAAGTGTGGGTAAGATTTGATGACCATCTTACCCGTTTCGAAATGCAAGAATTTTGTTTAATCACTAGACTACCTTACCACGAACCATCTATTAATATCGACTTTAGTAATGCTCAACTTAGAAACTAGTATTTCAATAGTGTGAAAAGGATTTCTATGAGAATGCTCCATGATGCCTTCAATTCATGTGAAGATCGAGAAGATAAATTCAAACTTGGATTGGTTATGTTAATAGAGTGTGTTCTCAAACCAATTGAAAGACATTTTGATTACAGTATGCTATGTATGGTTGAGCAGTTTGACGATTTTCTTTTGTATCCATAGGCCGAAATGCATACTTTGTTTTGTTGAATTTATTGCAACAATCACACTTTGAAAGATTACTGAGAATGCAATAAGTTGAGCAAAGGGAGTGTAAATATTCACTACATGGATATTCTCTTGCTTTTCAGGTTTTTTTTTTTTTTTTAGTAAATTTTTATGTATTGTTTAGTTTAATGTTATATATATTTAATATTTACTTTCAACTTTCTTTTGCAATTTTAGATATACGAAGCATTTCTCAAGATTGGAAAGAAATTTGAACGAAGGAGATACATGACATTACAGATTTCAAGAATGCACAAATGGAAGTCGAGGCAAATATTGATAGACAAAATTGTAAAACAATATTTGTCTATACACGAGGTATGGTAATTATATGAAAATTTACAATTAGTTATACATCTAATTATTCTACTATGGTATAGCATAGAATTCTAATATTTTATTACGTTTATAGATTCGAGTCCTTGCGATATTGCAACCAACAGAAGAAGAATTGCGGACATTGTGGTACACAACTATATCGTTACCGTTAGACAATAAATACACTATATTAGACGGCATTGCCACTGGAGAGCTTGGCAACTTTGTACCACAAATTCCACATAGCAAGTAAACAATCAATGTTAATGATGCTGGTACTTTCAGAATATACCCTTCAGTTGGAGTGGAGCCTGATTATACTTCTGTTGATTGTAATTATGTCATAAAAGAACAGATGGAAGAAATGTTTGGTACACATAGGCAGTATGTATTTGGTCTATATGATGACTTGAAGGCACACATGGTATAAGAATCAAGAAAACAACAGGCTGAATATCTTCAAAACCAGAAGGGAACGTTTGAAGAACAGCGAAAATGGCATGAACATCAATATCAAGAGCTACACTCTGCTTATCATTCTAGTACACAATCTACATATATGGATACTCAAGCTTTTTGCCAGGATTTTTTTGGTCGACGGATGGTTGAACAATCAAGAAGACAAGAAACTAATTATTAAGTAATTCTTGACAATCAGAAAGAATTTTTTCTGCAACAATAAAAATAGCAGGAAAATCACCATTTGGAAATGTAATCTCACATGGAATCTTACTTGGACAACAATTTAATTTTGATGAGATCTTACTTTGAAGAACGGAACAACAACATGCTAAATAGAATGGGTGATGTGGAAGCTATTGTTAGTTGTTTACAGGAAGATATTTCTAGCTCTAGCAGTAAAATTCGTGGCAAGAAAGCAACGCCTGAACAAACTCCTCAAATCGAGATGTCCACAGAAGAGATATATAATAGGAAGATAAAATCATCAGGTTTTCCTCTCGAAGACTATTCTATGGAGAGGTATTTATCAGTTCATCAATGGGTGGGTTGAACAAATCGGGGTAAAAAGTCTAAATCTAACTTATTAGTTATATTGTATTTATTTAACACTGATATAAACTATGATGTACAGTACATATTGGGATCTTTGAGGCAATATGTATGGAAGAGACATACTATACAATATATTTGAACACAAATTATCAACATTGCGATTAGTGAAACTCACAAATTATAATTAATTTCAATCTATATTTGACCTATCTAATTTATATCTATTTATTGTATTAGACTATAGAGATAGAGTTAAAGCTATTGAGATGATTGATTAAAGAAGGTTGTACTCTCCTCTCTAAACAATATGGAATTTTGGACTTCAATTTTGAAGCTGAATGCGTTCGCCAATTGATGTGGCAAACAAGTTTAAAAGAAGGAAGTTCGAGTGCAAATGATCATCAGATGGATTTCACTGTATTAGAAAATTACATAAGTGGCAATTTGCCAAAGTACAGTCGTCCATGGGCAGCATACAATTATTTATTAATTCCATATTCGTATCCAGACGATTATAATTATTATATTCTTGTCGTTGATTCCCATCAGTGAAAATTTCAGATATATGATTGCAGTAATGACGTCCACACACCAATAGAAATCAGGAAACAAGTAGATATAGTATATGACATACTTCAAATATTATTGACGAATTCGAAATTTTGTTCCAGCAGACCTGATTTAAGAAAGCACAGAAACAAGCGGATTAAATTGGAGATTATATCTCACTTGCCTTGCTCAAATAATAGGAAAGTATTTAAGGCATTTAAGCTATTTATTATTTACTACTATGTTGAATTTTTCTTTTAATTTCAATTTCTATATTCATTATTAATTTAGTCTAACGAAAAAAATTGTATGTATGCCAAACTGTAGACTTTTTCTCCTCAAATACATAGAATGCTTTCTTATAAAATATCTATTAGAGACAGCTAATTTACAGAGGATGAGCATATACACATGGAAAATTGTTGCTAACCTTTGTTACAATGAATATTTTTTTAAATCCTCGTACATCCTAATTGTAATTGTAATTGTGATGTAAATGATAATTTAATACACATCCACAATGTTGAGAAGGATTGTTATGTAATAAGTTAGTTTTCAATCAAATTGTAATTATTTTTTCCTTCTTGTTTATATATCTTGTTATAATATAGAAAGAAAGAATAATAAGAATTATTATACGATGAGAAATTCTGCTCTTTGATTAGTATTTTGTAGGTGTAGACATATATTTCGTCGATTAATTGTCATTAAACTCTTATTTTTGTTGCTAGGAAAATTGAAAATTTCATATTCTAGTCTTCGAAATTTTTTGGAATTATGGACTAATGCTCTTTCGAATAAAGTAAATGAAAGATAGAAAATAGAAATGCTTTAGAATATAGAAATGCCTTCATTCACATTTGTGAAATTACCTATTTTGCAATCCAACCACACAATAGAGCTAAATCATAAATGATGTAAGTATTAGCCTATATACATCATTTGTCAACAACAATGTGCTTGGCAATTTTCAAATAAAATTATACTAACGAACAAAATAAAAATCAAGACTAATTCCACAGCAAAAATAGAAATGCCTTAGAAAATAGAAACATCTTCATTTGTGTTGTTGACATTTTTCATTAGTGTTGTTGACATTTGTGAAATTACTACCTTGCTATCCAACTATACAAAAGAAATGATGTAAGTATTAGCATACAGATATCATTTGTCAACAACAACGTGCTTGGCACTTTCCAAATAAAATTACTAACGAAAAAAACAAAAGCCAAGATTAATCCCAATCAAAAACAGCAAAATAAATACTTCAATTATGGTTTTTTCAATCTATCTTTTGTTTTGGAACTAAAAGATCCGTGCCAGACACATTCAAACTGCCGTTTCATCATATGAAACATTCCCTTCATCTGAAGATCTGAAGAGGACTCTCTTGACTGGAGGCGACTAATTCTTTTCAGAGTCTAAAGAGTGTGTGTAAATACATTTTCCCCATGATATACTTTTAACATCAACATTTGCTTGGCTTTATTTCTCTTGGACTTGTCTGGTCTAGATCTGTCACAGAGATTATGTCAAATCTATAGTTTGATGAATTAGGCTTAGTTTGGAATGTTTTTAGGTAAAATGCTCGTAGAGTATTCTGCATTTTCTTGACGACGCCGTCAAAGTATGTTTTTTTTATGAATCCTGTATGTTAATGGTTATTCAATTAATATTGCTTGAACAACATGTTTTAGCGATTCAAAATGTTGAAATTACATTAAAATTCTTAGAAAATTGATTTGCTCCATCAAAGAATGTGCACTTGTAAATAAGAGTTTCTCGGCTGCTACACCAATTGTACTTGCACTAAGCGAGTCTGTGATATCTGACAACTGCACATATGCTCGAGCCCTAAAATGTGATTGGTACACACTGAAAAATGATCAAGACAATTAAAGTAGGTATGTATATCCATATAATGAAATCAAATATACCGATAAATAGCTTTAGAGTTTGGATTCTTGCAAAAAATACAGAGATAAGTTTATCCAAAATTAGCATTTGATCGTCTATAACAGTTGTTGCAAGACATATACAAAGATTTATTATCAATTTTGTCTGTAATTGTTGTGCTATTTACCTAATAAAACTTTGGATGTGTCAAAACAGAGTGGATATAAGGAATATGTATGTGCAATTTTTTATATGTATATAAAACTTTTCATAAATTCCATTACCGCTAAGAGGCGTCCTTGAAGATTCTGAAGAGGAGTGAATTTACTTTGCATATGTGGAAAAAGATTTGTGAGGCTTCTTTCCATGTATGGTTTTTTTCAATGCCATATCATCTATTTTCATTGAATTTTCTTTGAGTCCCTAGTAAATGTAGTAAATAAGGTTAAATAACCTCAAGACATTTAGAACAAAATTAGTAAACGTGGATAGCGGCTAGAGATGCGGGAATAGGAAAAGGAAAAAAGAATAATAAAATAAAATCAATTTATTCTACATACCATTCTGTCATCTCTTTAACTTTGATGAAATGTGTATTTATGAAGAAAGTAGTACCGACTTTTGTGGATAATTTCAAACTTGTATACATGTGTAAAGTATCACATATATATGTTGTATGCTAATATGATGTAATGTAAAACATACCAGTAACTAAACACATACCAAAGAAAGACGTAACTCTGAAATGTGTTGCAAAGATGACTGATTTTTTTCTCAATATTCTCCACTATTAGTACACATTTTCTATCAATAAAGGAATCTCAAAGTGTAAGCATAATTGTTTTGAAATTTTTCTCTAGAAGCAATACATCCTATACCCATGTTTGGTTGCCATTTTTTGATTGAATGATTCGTTTAGGCATCATATCAATTACAATCGTGAGTATATCTGAAAATATAGATTTTAAAATGACTCTCTGCTTATTTTTCTAAATATAACTATTAAATAATACAATAATTCAATATAACATATCATGAAATAACAAAAAATATGCGTTTCTTACTTATATTATCATCTATATCCATATACTCTTCCGCTTCATGAAAAGCTGTCAGCTCATATGTTGAAAAAACAAATTTCAGATTATCTTCATTTAGTTCAACAATACGAGTTTCTCTAGATATGGTCCAGTGATGAGATCCTATCAAATATTTGTAGTTTCATGTATTATTCTTCACATAGGCTTTTGAAATGGCATATGTTTTCTCCAAAACAGTTGATCCTCAAAAGCACTGATATTGGAATCATATAAGTTAGCTTGGATAGTATTTTTCTAGAAAATAGAAATAAAAAACGATGAGGAATTTCTTAGTTATCTGATTATATATGAATGAGAAGTCTTAATAGTTTTAGCTTGAAATTTAAGCCAACTTTTATAACTAACAATAAGAAGAGTTACGTGAGTATCCATCAACACCAGATGTTGATATCTTCCATTGTCTTGTTTAGAAGGTTTTGGTGATTGTTTTTCGACTACAATAACCTTGGCTTTCCACTTCTCATTGTTTGAGACAATTTTTGGTATTAGTTCGTATTCTTATTCCATTTTATCTAAAATAAATAATATGTCAAGTGCAGTCAGAGTAGAGCAGAAGATTTATGAGGATGGTAATCTCACAAGGGAAATAAAATGGTTTAAATAGATATAGCATAATTTGTTAAAGATTTAAAAAAAGAAGAAGATAAAATTGGTGAAGTATGGTCAAGTAAATTAGCTGATTGATTAACCTGAAATTTTTATCAGTATCAGTATATTATATAAAAGTAAATTCTAGAGTATAATGTATGAGAATTGATTAGTCTGTATGATGAAATGTGCAAGTACATAAATGTAGAGTAATGTACGAAAATGGATTAGTTTGGTACGGTGAAATTTGTAAGGTATGGCATAGCAAAAAAAATATGTATACTAGTATGGTGAAGGTATGACAAGCAACTCACTACAGTAAACAATGAATAATAATTAATGATTTAGTGAACAATAATTTCAATCCAAAAAAAAAGGGAAAAAAATCCAAAAGAAAAGGGAAAAATTTTGCTTAGCACGGTGTGGAGGACTTGCTGGAGTTGCTTCGCACTGTGCAGAGCATTAAAAAGAAAAAAAATCACCCTTGTTTCCAAGAGAAAAGAAATGGTTTAAAGTTTAAAAAAAATTAAATAAAATCGGTGAAGTATAGCAAATTAAATCAGTTGATTGATTAACCTAAAATTCATCATTATATATAAGAATATTTTATAGTATAATGTATTGGAATGAATTAGTCTGTATGATGAAAAGTGGAAGTATATAAGTACAGAGTAATGTATGAGAATAAATTAGTTAGATATGGTGAAATCATAGCAAGCAATGGTATGCAAAAAAAAATAAAAAAATATATATACATATATACACCAGTATGGCAAAGGTGTAAAATTCAGAGGTATGGCAAGAAACTCACGACATAAACAATTAATAATTATTAATAATTTAGTAAATAATAATTTCAATCCAAGACAAAACAAAAGGGAAAAAAAATCCAAAAGAAAAGTTAAAAAAAAAAATAAAAATTGCTCCGCACAGTGCGGAGGACTACTGGAGTTGCTCCATACGCCTGTGCAGAGCATTTGCTTAGCCAATTTTTTGTTTTTGTTTTGTAGTCTTAACCATACTATAGCGAAGTTGCTTCATACAGTGTAGAGCATTCCAGCTAGTGCTCTGTATTGTGCGGAGCATTTGCTTTTTTTTTTTTTTTGCAATTTAAATTATTATTTACTAAATTATTAATTGTTTATTTTGTTAGTAAACAAACAATTGATTGTCATATTAGACCATATCATACCAGTTGGATAGTTTTATTGTATAACTAGACTAAATTATTATTTGGTTAATTACATAAAATTATGCTTTTATTTCTTCTCAATCTCATTCTCTTTTCTTGTAGTCATTAATTTTGTTTTTAATTTCAATGCACCATTTAGCACTTTACATTAGTCCTAGTAATAAAATTCATTTTTAACCGAATCTAGAAAATCTAGCAGAGTGTATCTAAAAAATAATCCCGAAAATAATGTTTTGTCTAAAATATTTTGTCCATTTTTCCAATAGGAATGCTTTGTCTATTTCTATATTCATAGCCCATGAACCTATTGTCAAATCCTCTCTAAAAAAATGACAAGTATTGTTTAATTTAAATAGCTTCTTATACCATTTTTCACACTTAACCAATTTACATATCTTTACCTTTATCTACCAGGCTTAGCTAAAAAAAAAATAGATTTAATCTACTATTTCTTTCTTGATTCTTTTACTATAATTGTTTCAAAATAAATTCGTAGTTTTAAATGATATGTAATTTTCAATCTTTAATTATATTAAAAATCATACATATCACAGTCTATCAACATAAAAATGGATGTGTTACATAGCTTCTTCAAAATTATCAATGTTTCACTAAATCATAACATCCATCTAGTAAGTTATTTAATAATATCTTCTCTCATATTTGTATAAATGTTTTATTTATTGCCAATATTTTTTTCATATATGTAGATGCTTCCTATATTTTTTGTCAATTACTGAAGACACGAATTAGGTGATAGAGTACGATTAACTTCATATGATTGTATAATTGTAACAATACAGCTACAAAGAATCGATGGAGAAATATATTTGGCTAATGGATAGGAGCAAATTTTTTACCATCATAACTTACAGGTTGATTTTGTTGTAATATTTGAATATAACGGAAATTTCACGTTCAATATGAGGATATTTGATCATTCTAGATCAGATGTTACATATGGCTCCGATGTTGAAGAAGATGAGACTGCACATCTGGATAATCCTGCATTCGAAGTAACATTGACGCTGAATCACAACAAACATCGAGAAATCGTAGGCTATCTTTATTATATCATTCTATATTTACCTTTTCCACATTATTTTAATCTTAACATCAGCATCCATGTTTTTTCCAAGTTTATACGAGGAAGGTTTACCAGACACTATCTACCAAGATATGTGCAGAATGTTCGGCTCCATGACTCTTTACATCACAACTGGGATATCACTGCAAATTCAAGACGAAATGGTGTGATGCGCCGTCTTACTGTAGGTTGGGCCGATTTTCTGATAGAGAAGGAACTACAAATCGACGATATATGCATATTCGAATTATTAAATAGTGAATCTCCAATGCTTATGGTCTACAAAAAAACCACAACGATGGAACTCTAACTCGTCTATGAAACTTTTCACACCAATAATATTTAATATTTATGTTTATCCATTTCACTTTTTCCATCAGTTAATTATCTCAAACTATCATAGAAAGATTTTCATAGAAATTACACTTTTTCCTTTCTAACTAAATTATAACGTTCTCATATTTATTAATACATCTATAGTTACACTTAACACACACACACACACACACATATAGTTACACTAATACGTACGTTGTATGATGGATTCACCTTCAAGAAGATGCTTTGAAGTAGAATGAACCTGTGTGTGCCGTAATAATATCACTTACCATAGGAATATATTTACATAGGAATATATTTATGGAATGACAAAATGATTAAGTCAAATTAAAAAACTTACAGAAGTGGTTCCCAGAAATGGTTTCCTCCACCTTTATCTAAACTTCTAAATATCAGCTTTACCAATTGTATTCACATTAACTATGCGACATCTGACAGCTACACAACCTAATATGAATAACAAATGATTATTAGTAAACAGAAAAAAAGTAAGAGAATTCGAAAAGTTATGTGTAACTAATACTTGTATTCAGAAAACATAAAGCATAACGACTAATTAATATATTTTTGGAAGGAATAACTTTAGAAATCATTTTTGTAAAGATACCATTGTGCAAAATCAATATTTCATCATGACAATTACAAGTTATATGTCCAGATTTGTTATTAAATTTGTGTTCGTAATAACGAATATAATCAATAAAGAATTATAACAAACAATTAAGAATATATCTTAGAAATCTCCATCAGCTGAAGATTCTGATCAGTTATTTACCGTGAACTAAATTCAATATTTCATGGTAGACAATATTTTTGGTACAACATGTATGTGATTTGTTTTTGACAAAAGATTTGATCAGAACTTTTATATTTTCTCTTGTTTTAGCTCGGGACAATGCAACATACAATTGACCATGAAAAAATACAGGCTCTGGAAGATATAAGCAAACAAAATCTAGAGTTTGACCTTGAGATTTGTTAATGGTCATTGCAAAATATGGGCGGATTGGAAATTGACTTCTTTTAAATGGTACACATTGTTTATCGTTTTCAAGAGGAGTGAATGGAATTCTAGGTAAAAATACTTGCTTTCCACGATATTCTCCTTTCCCAATTTCAGCCAAGATAACATTCTGATTAAAGTCACGACAAATAAGTCTAGTCCCATCGCATAAACCTTTTGCAGGATTAATATTTCTAAGCAACATAACTGGATAATTTATTTTCAATGTGTTCATGTCGAGATATACCGTTTGAAGCTAGACTATTCGAAAAATCTTCATCAATAAATCCTTCACTTTTATCAATCACTTCATCAAAACTAAATTATGTAACTTTCTCTCTCGGAATTTCTTTAAGCAACATATTGGTTATTAAATCTACATATTCATTTTTTGGGGTTAAAATAATTCTATTCATCATAATATGTAGGTTGTTCCATATGTCTGAAAATTGGGAAACACAATGTCAATTAATTCCTTCAGTGATTTAAACTCATCTTCAAAATTGATGGTAATATCTTCAGAAAGCGTAATCATTTGGCATAAATGTGTTCTCTAAATTACATTCCCTATGTTCAGTAAATATTCATAGAATGAAGGATCTGATTTAGCTCTCATATTTTCGACTTATGTTAGATGTGTAAAATAACGCCATAAATGCGAAAAAACTAAACTTGCCTTCATTATATAGTTTTTATTCCTCTTTGTACTACTGGTAAAACTTATCGAAAATCTCCTCCACACAACGACTTTTCCACCAAAAGGTAGTTGACATTCAGTAATGTCTCTTAAGATTTTATCTAAAGCCTTAAAAGCATGTTTATGAACCACTGGTGTTTCATCCTAGATTATTAGCCTAGCCAATGCTAAAAGTTTACCAACCACGGACTGTTTACTCACCGAACAGCGCATATCAGAACTTACTTCAAGCGAAATTTTAGATCTTGAATGTCTTGTTCGACGAGCCAGCAATAAAGATGCAGCTACACCTGATGATGCAATTGTCAGTGCGATAAGATTTTGAGATCATACACCAAAAAGTAATGCCTTGTACAAATACGTTTTTCCAGTACCTCCTAAGCCATCAATAAAAAACATTTCATTCTTATCATTTAAAACACAATCCAAAATAAATATCATAGGCATTTTGTTGCTCTTTATTTAAACTCTTACTATAATGTATATCTAACTGAAAATTAATATTGGTTGTTTCTTTGGCAATCATGGTTTCAAAAATATCATCATCATTCACATTTAAATCAAAATCTACCAAGCAAAAATCAATTATATTCTTACCAACACCTTCGAAAAAAGAATTTATACAGTGCAAAGCTTTCATTTTAGCACTTTATTATGTGAAACCTTTATGTAAATAATCTTCTATCATGAAACCTTTAAATTTATCCCATAAATTCATTGGATTTGTAGGGCAACATAAACTCAATACATTGACAAATAGTCGTTGCAGTGATACAGACATTTGGTAAGCAATTGCTTCAGATAAACACATTTCAGAATAGCTATTTCCACTAAAAAAAATCGTGGGGAAGTGCTGCTTTACAATAAGTAAATAAAACAATACCATTGAATGTTTTTAAATTTTCAAAAGATTTAGCAAAACTCTTAAAAAATATCTCTCACCTTCACATGGATTAGCACTGACTACTCTACCGATAACATCTTTGCTTTTTTTGGAACTCCAAATTCGCATGGATGCATTCCATACGAAATAGGCTGAAAATTCTATATATAGTAGAGTTTTTGCCTTTTTATTTGAAATATTCATTCTAAAGAATTCTGTTAATATTGTTCGGTGAACAAAATTCTTATTTATAACCTTTTATAAATCATCTGTCTCATTGTATATAACCCTTTGAGTATCTTTAGTATGTAACTGTAAAGAGATTATTGTAGGAGATATATTGAATAAATCAAAACTAAATATCCTTCACATAGTTTCAGGTGGAGATATCCATATAACTTTTTGGTAGTTTGAAATCTTATCAACGAATTGTTCATTTGTTTCTTTATTTAAAGTAAAATGAATACGGTCATGTCCCTTATATACATACTTGTATAGATATTTAACAGCCTTAATAGAAGAACATATCACCACATTAATGTGACAATCATATTTAGCTAAAATCTATGGATTATACAGTACAACCTCTCTATTATTTAACATACACCCTCTTACTTTAACACTTACACCATTATTGCGACGCTTGTAAAGTGGGTAGGAATCATTACCCAAAGAAGTATTTTCAACATAATCTCTCAGATACTTATTAATACACATAAAATTCTTTTCCATACGAACATTTTTAGGATTCAAATTCCCACAAGGATCATGCATCATATGTTTTACAACAGTAGCATGCAGGTAAAGGTACTTTTTTGTCCAGTATTTCAGATTAGACAATTTTGTCGACTTATACAGAGTTCCGAATCTTAGAATTTCCTTTAAATATAAGGAGAAAATGAGCGTGAGGTAATCCTTTTTTCTGGAATTCAATCACGTAAACATATGTAGCAATATGACCCAACAATTTTCTTTTAACCAAATCTGTCTTCAGTTCTTCAAACTTGGCACGAAACATTCGTACTAACAAATATGGCTTATTCTGTATTTCGTCATGTGTTTCAATTCACATTTTATTTCAAGCCAATTTAGATTACATGTCATTGTCAAAAACACATCAAGTTTACCATATCTCTGAACTAAAGATATTGTATCCATATATCTTTTAGTCATATTCCTAGGATCCCCAATAAGACCAGAAGGCAACACTAATGATCTACCAATTTTATAACCTCTATTCTCACTATTTTGCACACTATCTACAATTTCCTAATATAGTTCAGCTCTTATAACATTTTGGTTATTATGAAAGTAGTCTAATCTTGCTGTTTCAATTTTCACATACATATCCACAATATATTGCTGTACAAGTCTGCCAGCATGTAAAAGAATACAATTATTTACACATCTGATTTGAAGCTTGTAACAATAATATTCCCAACATGATAAATTATTTGTTTTTTCTTTGCCTTCAAAACGACAAGAAAGAAAATGATATATCAACAAAAACTTCATTCACTAAATGCAATCAATAAGATAAATAAATTAGTTTAAAAAATAGAAATTACTAAAATCATTTACTAGTCTTCTACTTTCAATAGTTGATCCGCAGAATGGACATGAGTAATTTATATTAAATTTTGACAAATCGGAGCTTGTGAAACACTTATATTCACCTTTTGAATACTTTCATGCCATCTATGTTCTCCATACAGGAAAAGTAGTGGATATTAGAGAGGATCATAACAACCATAATAGTATTGAACTTTATATGTATTATTTGAATTTCCATAAATTAATAAATCCGGACCTCTAGTATTTGTAAATAGGTCATCGTCAACCCAAACTATCGCCACTTGTTCTGATGTTGACAAGTTATATATTCTTTGATCAAGATCAGGATTAGACTTCAGTAAAATACAACATGATTCTAAATCACTAAATTTACTAAATGATCAGAAAAACTTTGAATAGAGATTTTTATTTAGAACATCTATCAACTTTCTTAAAGTAAACTCACAAAATTTGTCTGAAATATTGAGTCTATTACAAATTTCATTTTCACTATCATAGAAGAATAACTGTAAATACGATGGATTCTCATTCTTTGACACAAGTGAGTTTATGAAATGATATACTTATCCTTGAACTCTGAAAGTATATATACATTATTATTCTTACACGATTCTTTCTCATACTTAACACCAAATGAAGTAAACGTAAAATGATTGTTGTAACTACGAACAACTTTTTTAAAAGCTACAGCCTTTTCATATGTAGAAGTAAATAAGCTCTCGTTTGAACAATATTATTGTAAAAATGAGAATGAAAAATATAGTCGTTATGGGTCCAAACAAGAGAAAAAAAGTCAAATATGGCGGCTTGATGTGATGGATAACGGTCATATTTTTTATTTTAACGAGGAAAAAATGAGGCTCAAATAGGGCCTAAATCATACATTTCAGGAGGCATATCATGTAACTGTAATTTGACATTTTCATCACAACAACAAAAGTTTTTTCTTTCTCTATATAATTTGTAGCACCACAATGACCACAAATTTTAAAAGGTGGCAAAACATAAGGTCGATGAGGAATACTTCCTTTACCAATTTTTCTGCATATTCAACACTCACACTCACATCTCCTGATTTCCCTGATTCAAAATGTTGATTAGCATCACCTACAAGAAGAAATAAAAAATATTGAAAAAAAAGGAAACTGTAAGGAAAAAAGCATTCCATATAAATAAACTAAATATAATTGTGTATAAAAAATGACTAAACAAGCGCTATAAAAAAGATCTCCGAAAAGTTCGCAGAGATCAATTAATCTCTCTGAACTGTGCGAGAGACCACTCTTCCCTTCGCACTCATCGCAAAACGCGGAGTTTTTTTGAAAAAAACAGCTAATAAACAAATATAAGCACAACAAGATGAAAAATTAAAAACTACATAAATGCAAAATGATTGTTGTAACTATGAACAAATTTTTTAAAAGATGTAGAAGTAAATAAATCATTCATTTTAGGACCTTTCCATCACAACAACAAAAGTCTTTGCTTTCTCTAAAGAATTTTGTAGCATGACAATGACCACAAATTTTAGAAGATAGCAAAACATAAGGTCGATGAGGAATACTTCCTTTACTAATTTTTTCTGCATATTCAACACTCACACTCACATCCCCTGATTCCCCTAATTCAAATTGTTGATTAGCATCACGAAAGAAAAAAATTTGAGAAAAAAAAAAGAAAACCGTAAGGAAAAAAACATTCCATATAAATAAATTATATTATATAGAAAATGACCAAACAAATGCTATAAAAAAAAAATTCTCCTTACAGTTCGCAAAGATCAATTCACCTCTCCGAACTGTGCGAAGATACCACTCTTCCCTCCGCATAGTGCAGAGTTTTTGGATTTTTTCTAAAAAACCAGTCAATAAACAAATACAAGTACAACAAGATGACAAACTAAAAAACCTGAAAAAAATGTCTTGTATATAAACAAAGTAAACATAATTATTATATATATAAAAAAATAACGACGAATTTAGTTTATTTCAAGCACTCAAACTGCTAAGAAGAAAATTATCTCCGTACACTTTGGAGAAATCAGCTGATCTCTCCAAAGTGTGCGAAGAGCTCTGAACTCATGTGCCTTCTCTCCGTACCTTCTGATTTTTTTTTTTTTTTTGGGGACAAAAATTGATTAAAACAAAAACAAGCACAAAAAGGCATAAACACTACTAAATATAAAAAATGTTAAACTGAAGATCCTTAAACGTCGATCAAAATAAAGTGCAGAATGAGGTTGCACTTCATGCATCAGATTTTTTAGTTGAGAATTCTCAGTACACGTCTGCTTTCTCTTTCTTTTGCAAGCTCGCCTATTATTAAATTAATCACCAACATTTTTTTTCAGAAATAATAAGATTATGTGGCGATAAGGTGGAGATTATATGTAGAATTTCTGCATTATTTGGACTTTTATTTCCTCCATCAAATATGAATCGAAGAAAATCAATCTCTGTAGATCTAGCTATCCAACGTAGTTGTCTTCCCATAATTGTTTTGGAAGACAGCAAGCTAAAAAGCCAAAAAATATAAAAAAAAAGAAAAAGAGAGAGAGAGCGAGAGAGAATCAAACAAACCCAAAGCTTCAAAGATGAAGTTTGAGAGTAGCAGGAATGTGGTCTAAGAAAAAACAGAATTCCACAAACACAAAAACTAAAAAAAATAGAAATGAAGATATCAATAAAAAAAAAAAGGAATATGATCATGGGAATACGGTTAGCATGGTTGTTGGCATGGTCGCAAGTATGAATATGATCGAAGCAAAGAATAAAAAAAAAAGGAAAAAATAGCATGAACAATAAAATGGGATTAATTTACTGTTGTGTCTACAGTGCCATCCCATTCATGTTTTTAATAGAAGTTAGATACATAAGTAACATAATATAAATTTTCTAGTTAAGGCCTCTTAGTTTTCATTTTTGAGACTGGCCTTTAAAAACTACGTTGACTGTCAATGCTAATTAATCTGATTCAATCTCTTAATGGATGTAAAGATCCATAAAAACAACAAATGTTGGATTGGTCAAAATGTTAGAAGATCATGGGGGAATAGCATGCAGATTGGTTTACCTTTATGAAGATTCTCATCTACGAATTATACACTGTGATCTCAAAGCTAGCAATATATTTTTCGCTGGAAATATGAACCCAAAAATATCGGATTTTGGTGTGGCAAGAATTTTTGGTGTTGGTCAATCTCAAGGAAACACAAGTAGGATTGTTGGGACATAGTAAGTTCTACACTGCATCTATTCTATATTTAATCCATTTGCCAAATTAAGTAATAAATGGATTTTATTAGAATCAAATACTGACGCCTTCTTAATTTTATTAGCTTAAGATATATTTTTATTTTTTTTGGGCTTGTAGTGGTTACATGTTTCCGAAATATGCAATGCATGGATAGTTCTCTATAAAATCAGATGTTTTTAGCTTTGGTATCCTTATTTTGGAAATCATAAGTCGGAGGAAGAATAGTAGCTTCTACCAATTAGATGGTGCTAAGGATCTCATAAGCTGTGCGAACTCCAAATTATTTGTTGACGCCATATTTCTTAATAATAGTAGACCTTCATGAGTAGTTTTGCTTCTTTTATTTATTTATTTTATTTTAATTATTTAATTTATTGCTACTGTAAGTATTATAGATTAAAAACTTCAACGACTATTGATGTGCAGGTTTGGAGAGACAATAGACCCTTGGAATTGATGGATCTAACGTTACAAAACGCATATGCTAGAAGTGAAGTAATTCGATGAATTCAAATTGACTTACTATGAGTTCAAGAAGATGCAGATGAAAGACAAAACATGGCTTCAATACTTTTGATGCTCAAAAATTATTCAGCCACTCTTGCTGTTCCTTGTCAACCTACATTTTTTCTTTGTGGTAGAACACAGAGCTTGCCCGAAGTACAAGATTCAGACAAATCTACGTTGTCCTCAACAACCTTCTCTATAAATGAAGCATCAATTTCTGAATTATATCCAAGATAGAGAGTTAAAAACACAAATTATACGTAAGGCCTAAGGAATGCTATTTTTTTATCTGGGGTTGGGAGGTTCTTCAGATGAGACACGCATTCTTCATTTATTGTAATTTTCTCGAACGTTTTGTAATACTAGTCGCTATCACGTGCGTTGCACGAATTTTGTATTTATCGTATTTTATTTAATATATGAATTTTAGTCTTTTGAAATGTTTTTGAAATAATATCTAAAAATATTTCCATAATATAAGAAAATAATTGTAAATTATTTTTACAATTGCATAGCAGTATGTTATCTAGAAAAAAATGCTAGTATATTTCATGCTTGAAAAAGAAATATACAAACTATTTTGCTTGCATTTTTTGATAGTGTTGATATGATTGAATTGAATGTGAAGATTATATTTCTAAATTTTGTGTAATTCAATATTGTAAAATTGAAAAAAAAAAAAACTCTTCTCACAGTGCGAAAAGAGTTGAACAAGTGCGGATTAAAAATAAAAAATAAAAAAAGGTGCGGAGAGAAAAAAACTCCGTACAGTGCGGAGTAAAAAAAACCTCTCCGCATAGTGCGAAGAGCAAAAAAAAACTCTCCGCACTGTGCGGAGAGAGTTAATCTCTTTGCACAGTGCAAAGAGTTGGTCCACAACATAGCATAACTCTCCACATAGTGCGGAGAGAAAAAAACTCTCCGCACAGTGCATAGAAAGTTGAACCACGTGTGGAGAGTTGGCAAACTCTTTACACAGTATGGAGTAAAAACAAACTCTCCATACAGTGCAGAGAGATGGCAAACCAGCTCTTCATACAGTGTAGAGAGAAAAAAACTCTTCGCACTATGTGATGAGTTGTTTTCAAATTCCTTAATTGCAAGTCAAATTTCAAGATTGTAAATTTTTCGTATACACAACGAAATGAAGTCGAAAAATATGGCTCAACATCAATTATGTCTTCTTTAAATTTCAGTCACAGCTCAATTTCTGAGTATACAAATCATATTTACGGTATTGGAAATGAGATTTCTCGTGATTCATACAATGAAACAATATGTGAGTTGTGCAAATAATGAGATATTAATTGTACCATGATATTGCTTTCACAAATGGAGGCTCTAGGGTATCACCCAAATTCAATATTTTACACTTGCTTCATAATAGCTTTTGGACATTAGAAGCGGATATAATTTTCAATGAAATTATACTTTCGGGTTGTAGGCCAGGAATTAAAGTGTACAACGCATTGCTCAAAAGTTGTTTAAGAAAAGGCATTTTGGAACTTGGAGATAAAGTTACGAGAGTTTTTGTTTTTCTCTTCATATCTTGTGGAGAGATGGTTTCTCAACTCTCCGTACATTGTAGTCTTTTTTTTTCTTTTTTGCTCTTGTGCGGAGATTTTTTTTTGTCTCATGGAGTTTATATATACTAAAATTATTATTATTTTTTTATGTTGTTGGCATAATGCGTGTGTGGAAGAATATTTGTCAATTACCATAAATAATATTCTTCACAAAATGCAAAAAATAAAAATACATAATAAATCTTCTTATTACGCTAATAAAATTACAATAATTTTTTTTACAAATAATATAAAAAAATCATTTTTATTTTCAACAAAAAAACACATTTAAAAATTAGCAATCTCATAACCACTTTTTTTTTTAAAAAAATTCTCGAAAATACAATTATAAAAAAGAAAACAATATTGAATTACAGTATTTAATACTTAAGAAATTCAATATTAAATAAATTTTATATATTTATAACAAATTATAAATCAATATATGCAGCTTACCATATTTAGAGCTTATCGTATATGTTGCCTACTCTATTTGCAGCCTACCGTATTTGCAAACAACTTACCGTATTTGCACCTTACCGTAAATACTGCCTACCGTATTTGCAGTCTACTGAATTTGCAAACAACTTATCGTATTTGCAGCTTACCGTATATACTGTCTACCGTATTTGCAACTAATTGTATAAGTTGCTTACCGTATTTGCATTTTACTATATTTTTATATACCAATTTTTGCACTTACAAATGCCGAGACTGCAGAACACCGTACATTCATTTACCAAACCGAATTTCAAAAAAAATTCCAAATTTTTATTTTTTCACCATAAGCATAAAATAAATATTAAATATATATGAAGCACAAAATATAAATGCATATGAATATGGTGCTCAATCTTTAATTTTTCAATATTGAATTACACAATATTTAGAAATATAATCTTCATATTCAACTCAATCATATTAACACTATCAAAGAATACAAGCAAAATAATTTGTATAATTTCGTATATTTTTTATTCAAGTATGAAATATATAAGTATATTTTTTCTAGATGACACAATACTGTTATGCAATTATAAAATAATTTGCAATTATTTTCTTATATAATGGAAATATTGCTAGATATTGCTTCAAAAACTTTCCTAAAAATTAAAATTCATACACTAATAAAAATTCGATAAATGCAAAATTCGTGCGACGCACGTGACAGTCACTGTGCGGAGAGTTTTTTTTTTTTTTAATTTCACACTGTATGGAGAGTTTTCTAACTCTTCCTACTATGTGAATTTTTTTTTTTGCTTTTTACTCAACACTATATGGAGAGTCCACACTTTGTGAAGACAATGTCCGCACAGAATGTCATCTCTCTACACTGTGCGAAGAGTTTTGTCATGGTGTTTGTCATCTCTCCGCATTGTGTAGCGAGATTTTTTTTATTTCGCACTGTACGGAGAGTTTGCCAACTCTTCGCACATGGTTTGTTATCTCTCCGTACTATGCGGAGAATTTTTTTTTTATTTTTTACTCCACACATGGTATGTCATATATCCATACTGTGCGAAGAGTTTATTTTTATTTTTTTTAAAACTCATGTGCGAAGAGTTTTTTTTGCTCATGGCAGTTTATATTTACTAAAATTATTATTATTTTTTTAATGCTAGTGGCATGATGTGTGGAAAAACATTTGTTTGATATAATTATTTTTTTAATGCTAGTGGGATGATGTGTGGAAGAACATTTGTTTGACATAAACAAAATGAAAAATAAAAAATGATATCATGCATAGAAAAATTGGATTCATTTACTATTGCATGAATAGTAGACTCTCATTTCCATTATTATTAAAAGTTAGATATTGAAAGAAAATGAACATTAGAATAAACAAAAATTTTAACTATATTTTCTTCATTTGTCGAACTTTTAAAAATTGGCCACTGCTAGAATTTAAACACATTAGCCCAACCAATGATCAATCGATTTGACAAATGAATTGGTGACCCAAATCCTTGGAGGAGATCAATGTTGAGATCAAGTTTGATAACTATGAACCTAATTTTCAAAATTTATTAGGATATGCAATTTTTTAAGTCTTCACCAGGTTATCGTACCTAAGCCAAAGAACGAGATACTACTTAGTGTGTGTTTGGCGGAGATTAAAATAGTTAATTATAAGTATAATATATATTTTAAAATAAATAATCATTTTTTTAATAAAAGTTCGACATATAAGATTGGTTGATTATCATTTTTCTCCAAAACACATTTTTCTTTATATTCTTTTAAACCACACATTTTTCAATAAAATAACGTTAAATGCAAATCCTAATTTTTTTCTTATTTTTTAATCACACGTTCCCTATCAATCTACTATATCAAAATGCATTTTTCCAATTAATGAGGCTTAAACAAGTCCTATAGTACTTGATTTGAAAGTAAAGCTGATCATATTAGCATTTTATTTATAACTGAGAAAGAAGTGTTTGATACAAAATATTTAGAAAATAAGAAAATTCCACCAAATATGGTGTTAAATACGGAGGAAACACGCTTATTGAAGGAGTTATTCTCAAGAATGCAAAAAGAAGAGAGAAAATTGAGTTAATTGTTCTAGTGGTCACTGAATTTAAATTTATGTCTTTGATTGATCATTAAAATTTAAAATATTGAATTTTGATCATTGAACTTTGAAAAGTACCTTCGATTGCTCACTGAATTTAGATCTATGTCTTAGATTGCTAACTAAAATTTAAAATATCGAGTTTTGACTACTGAACTTCGTAATATATCATACGTTACGCACTAGCTTAATTGTAAAATATTGAAAAATATCAGTTTTATAGGAAATAATGTACAGTATTTTTCAAAATTTGATGAGTAATGTACAATATTTTTCAAAGTTTAATAGTCAAATTTCTATATTTTAAATTTCAACAAGTAATCGAAAATATGAACTTAAGTTCAATAATCAAGATTCAACATTCTAAATTTCAATAACTAATCAAAAACATGATCCCAAATTCAGTCACCAATGGAACAATTAACTCCAGAAAACCAGTCGCCGAAAAGACTGTAAAATCGAAGTAGCCACTTCTTAAACCTTTTTTGCTGCTCTCTCTCTCATCCATGGAATTGCAAGCATCTACTTCTTCTTTGTCGTCCTGTCAATAACAAGAAACCCTTGCAGCTCAAAATATGCTTCTTTTACCTCAGAGCAGACTATTTTTGAACACCAATTCCAACTGCAACAGAGTAATTTTCATGGGCTCCAAACACTTGCTTCTTCTTAAGTCTACACTCACGCCCGTAAAGCATACACATACACATTTGGCCCATTTTTCTTCAACTTCGCAACCTCAGTTATTTTCTACTCATAGGAAAAATATAGCATTTTCTACTTCTTCTCCGAAACCCATATCTCCAATTCATAGGATGACCTCGGGCTTGTGTTCTTACCCCCATGCTGCTATGCCTATACCCGGACCAGGTTTTTTTATTCTATTTCTTTTCTTTTCTTTTCTTTTTTGATGTTTTGTTCACTTGTAATATATTTGCCGTGTTATTATTGTTTGAAAATCGACTGTGTCAGATGAAGGTACTACTAGTTAAGCAGAGAGCACATTTTTAGAGCGTTATTGTTAAGAAACCTCCTTTTCAAAATTCATTTGGTATTTAAAGTTTGTATATATAATTTGGTACTTAAGAATGGGGGTATTATATGTTCATATTTCATATATGCACAAGTTGGATTAAAAGAGGGGTAAAGCAAATTTAATTTTATAGAAAGATAAACAAAAACGAGATATCATAGAAGCACTGCAACAGCATCAAGAGGTGGTACCATATTTCAAGATTATTGTACGTGGCTAGTTTTGTTTGTTCTGTTTTTAATGGATTTTGAAGAATGCTTTTATTAAATTTTGTCTAGTTTCTGGAGTAGTTTTGGAGACCCCAGAGCAGCAAGTGCTAGATTCGGAGCAGCTAAGGATGCTAAAACAGAAGTTGGAGGATATCGGAATTGATGGTGATGCTTTTATGCCAGGGCAATACTATGGTTTAGTATGTCCAAGTGTACGTGCTTTTGAATATTATTTTTCCGAGAGACTTGTCATGTTTCAGTTTATTCAGCTATAAAGATCTTGCGATTTAGTAATTTAACATTTTTACTACTACTGTATATATGAAGAGACAAGTACTATATATCTATACCAAACATGCCGACATAAATATGTTAATTTCATATGTTTTTGTCAATGGGACTGCATTTGTATCTACCACATACTGGATTGTTCTCATTTTACTTGTTTGTTTTCATTATCTTGAGTCCCCTCATTGTTGACATGTAGTGTAATGGTGGAGATTCAGAAGAGAAAAGCTTATCTCTTCACATCACAGAAGATGGGTAAGTTGCGGTTATACTTTGTGTTATGTGTTTTCATTTTCTTTTAACAGAAGTATGGTACTATACACCTATATGTCATAGTGCTGCAGCGGTGTGGAACTGCTTTCGGGCTAAATGTGGGTGGAGAGGCACTACAAGGGTATGCTTTAAATGAAGTTGCTTAACTGACTACGGAGTACTGATGGTGCACAACTCATGTTGTCTACTGGTTATTTTGCTTGTAGGCCTTTGCTGATGTAAAATCTACTTATGCAAAAATGAATAGAATCAGCAAAGTAAAACAACCACTCAGAGAAATCACAGAGGAGAGTTTGGAACTGGAACCTTTGTGCAATGAGGTAGTTACTATTATTTGTTATCTATGTTTGGACATTCTCTCTCATACGAATCACTGGCAGGTAGAATATATTTGCTAATATTGTTCTTGCTGCATGTTTGGCACTGTAAAATTTTGTACCTCTTTTCATTGTTAAGATCAAAGTAGACCGTTTGTTTGTTGTCTATGATCCTATACCAGTTCTCTTTGTGGTTTATCTATATCTGACCGAGATGTTCAACCTCATTGATGCCTTTTGACTGTTGTTTCAGCTACTTGCATATTTTGCTGAGCGAATGATATCTAGAGAAACACTGAGAAGAAACTCTGTAATGCAAAAAAGAAGTGGCAACCAGGTGCAGACGTTGTTTTCTTTTCAGAAATGTTCCTGTATATTTGTCTGCAATCAAGTGGCAATCTTGATGTGCTGAAGAATTATTTCTAGCCATGGCAGTAATTAAAGTTATTGCAGTGCCAACGAAAACACATCCCTCCCGAACCCTGGGCCCTTTATTCTTTTCCTGAAAGAAGAGGAAGGCCAGGGGAACAGACTTTAGAGAGAGAGAGAGTGTCAAAAACATTGTTTAGACTCTTCTAAACTGTTGTATTCTAGTAATTTGACTTTGATTTAATTACTAATTTTGCTGGAGTAATGCCTGATGAAGATTTCTATACAGATTGCTATTGCTTTCACCTATCGAAGGAATGGAGAACTTGTGAGCTGCAAGTATAGGGACATTACTAAGAAATTTTGGCAGGTATGTTTATAGGTATTGTTAGTTATTCTTCATGCCTGAAAAGATTTAAATTCCGAAGGTATGTTTATATGAATTGTTAGTTATTCTTCATCCCTGAAAAGGTTTAAATTTCCAAGAAACACTCTTGCGTAAGATGCTTTGTGATTATATAACTCTCTTACTGCACCAACCTTTCATAATATGGCGCAGGCTACTAATTAGACTGTTATTGTTTTCTGATGTGCCTTTTTTAAGTATAACATAGAAATAGTTCTGATGTTTTACCGTCGCAAGTCTCATAGTATTTAGCTGGTAACGCTGATGTGCAGGAAGCAAATACTCAAAAGATTTTTTATGGACTGGATGATATAGAGGGAGCTAGCGATATTATCATTGTAAGTTTAATTTCTTCCTGGTTCTGTTGTCTATGGTCAATGCATTTGACTTTTTGTGCTACTTATTCTTATATTCTTAAATAAAGGTTGAAGGTGAAATGGATAAGCTTGCAATGGAAGAAGCTGGTTTTAAAAACTGTGTGAGCGTTCCAGATGGTGCACCTCCAAAAGTCTCAAACAAAGAGCTGCCTTCCACCGAAGATGTATCTGTCTTGCTTCAACTCTTTATCCAACCACTTATGATGTCTTTCATTATTTCCCTATATATCTATGGTTAACCTCAATATTTTCGTGCTCTTCATTTTCAACCTTGATTGAGTTATATGCAATCCTTTCTCGAACCTTTTGACTTCCATCTTGGGAGAGTCATTATTGTTATTTTTTCATCATTTCCCACAATATTGTCTTTGTTATTTGTTTCAATCATTAGCTGAGTCAATGATCTCCTCTCTCCAAATCAAAGAATTACTTTACGGATTGACCTAATTGCTACGGAAGTTGCAATATGGGAAAACCACGGATAACACGACTTATTTGAATAACACGGTGACCTACTAATTGTAGAAGTATGATTTATTTATTTTTATTTATTTCTGTATAATACTTCTTCCTACTGATATAATTGTCCGATTTATTCCTAGATCTTTAAAGAAAATGTACTCTTCTTTTAGGATAGTTTGTCCTCTAATGTTACTGGGGCTTTCAAATGTATGCTGGAGCTAGGCAGTAAACAAGACAGCTCCCCTACTTTGTCTTCGACATCATAGATTTTATAATGTAACTTTCATTGAAGTGTTGGTTCTAATGCTCTTTTTACACATTCTTTGAAGCTAGGACACAAAGTATCAATATTTATGGAACTGCAAAGAGTACATTGAAAAGGTTTGTTCTGAATATATTTTGTTTTACTAAATAAATGACTTAAAAAAAATTTGTTGAGATGCAAAGCTTTTTCTTTTGTTTCTTTTGATAGGCATCTCGCATAATACTTGCCACAGATGGGGACCTTCCTGGTCTAGCCTTGGCTGAAGAACTTGCCCGCCGCTTAGGGAGAGAAAGGTATATCTTGCAATTAGTACAAGTATATCAACTTCAACAAAATCTAAGTTTTTTTTGGTTAATAGGTGTTGGAGAGTCAAATGGCCAAAGAAGAATAATGCTGAATCTTTTAAAGATGCAAACGAGGTTTAATATCCAAATTTTCGACTCATTTTTCATTAACTTCTTTACAGGATCTGTTACATGCAACTCATAAACCATAAATTCAATTGATTTTAAATCTTTGCTTCTAATGACTGATGCTAGTGCCTCCATTGTGCCTGCTGTTTTCAGTTCCAATCATGCAAAGCATGTTTAAAATTTGGTATTTAACACGTTTCCTTCAAACTGGTTAAAGATTATGTGTTCTGCTAAATTGCAGCATTGTTGAAATTAGAAATCACATTTAATGCATGACTCTGTATTGACATTACCTTTCATTGTTGATACTGTGGCTGAAAATGATATCTGAAGTGTCTCTTTTAATATTTGAAGCTCTGGAACTGTTTACTTTGTTGCAGTTTTGTAATGTAGTTTTTGAGTCCTTATAGACACAATTCATATTTCCGACACGTTTAAAGTAAAATTTGAACGCTTCAACAGTTAGGACGCATTAGAGAGTATGAGAACCCTTCTCTCATACTAATCAATATTCCAGACATGTATGAGCGAATTTTTGCATTGAATTTATTGTTTTTAGATCCTAATACCATTCATTATGTCCTTGCATTCATGTGTAGAAACATTCTTCTCAAAGGTAAACGTTGTCTTCACTACTCCTACCATTTATCGATATTGTTGCTTTGACTATGCCATATATTCTAAATGTAGGTCCTTATGTATATGGGTCCTGCTGCATTGAGGGAAGTCATTGAAAATGCTGAACTTTATCCCATAAAGGGGCTGTTCAATTTTAAAGATTACTTTGCAGAGATTGACCAGTATTATCATCAAACACTTGGCTATGAGCTTGGAGTTTCAACTGGATGGAGGGCTTTGAATGAATTATATAATGTAAGTACGGTTTGCACAACATTATCGGTTTACCACTTTCAATGCTTATTGCTTCTTCCCAAGTTTACCTATTCACAATCATTGGATAAGCTAGTATTTATGTTTGATGACTTTAGGATATACCCGGAGAAGCTGATAAGCACTTGTAGAATTTCTGGGATTTAGTATCGGAAATTAAGGTGTAATTGATTATTTATTATAGCTGTAAATACTATAATTTAGGCAATACCTAATATTTAGGAGTTTGTTTCCTTGTTTATTGTAGCAAATTAAGGAATTTGTCTTTCCTGTATCCCTTGATTAGTGGAAGGAATATCTGTCGTCCCCACTATATATAATGTTTGTATTATTCCTTTTTATTAATAGAATGAGATACAATCTCTCTCAAAATTCTTCATGGTATCAGAGCCCATTAAGCTCCAACGAGCGATTTGATCCGATTAAGTCTCTAAAAATGAGCACACGGATTTCAAGATTGGAACAAAGGCTGGACATGTCTTTATTCTGATCTTTTGACATAACCTGTAGGGCTTGTTTATTAGGAGAACTTTTGATTTTGAGGAGATAAAGTCCCGAACACATTTCAGCACTGCCAATCATCTCCCCCGAACCCAAGTCCTGAAATTCACAAAGGTTATGAACAAATTTAGCCACACAATTCCTGTCACGAGTGAGTTTATTGATTGATAGAAGATTGCAATCAAGATTTGGAACAAGTAAAACTGAATTGAGAGAAAGCGAGTCTGAAATTATGACTGAGCCAATTCCTGTTACTTTGGACACAGATCCATCAGTAATTTTGACAGTAAGTTCATCACGGCATGGCTTAAAATTTATTAGGAGAGAGGCATCACTTGTCATGTGATCTGAGGCACCGGAATCAACAATCCATGGCCTTGGTTTCACTTGCTTTGCACTGAGGGCGTTTAGGGTATTACTTGATTGTGCCAAGGTTCCAATTCCACTTATTGATGATGTGTTGGCTGATAGAGATTGTTCAAACATCTTCTGCACGAGTTCAATCTGCTCTCTGTTGAACAAGATTGACTTGGATGGAGTAGGACTGTCTGTGGAAGAGGCGACATGTCCCTGTCCTTCTCTGTTATTAGAGAATCGTGAGGATGATGGTTTCCAATTTGCAGGTTTGCCATATATTTTCCAGCATGCATCTTTGGTATGTCCAGATTTGCGACAATGGTCGTACCAGGGTCTTCCCTTCCTGTGTTTGTTATCATCAGTTTGTGGTGATTGAGATCCTCGAACAACAAGTGCAGACCCTTCCCCAGATGTTGGGGTGATAGACTTAGAGTTCATCATGACTTTCTTGTGGCTCTCCTCCCTGCGAACTTCAGAGAAAGCTTCACGAATGCTGGGTAAAGGTTTTGTTCCCAAGACTCTTCCTCGCACCTCGTCAAGATCTTTGTTAAGTCCTAGAAGGAACTTAAACACCCTCTTCTTTTCGACAATCTGTTTATACAGCTTTTCATCACCAGAACACTTCCACTCATGAACCTCAAATAGGTCTTATTGTTGCCAATATCGACTGAGAAGGTTGAAATATTGAGTAACAGATGAATCTCCTTGACGGAGATCGTGAAGAATACTCTCAACCTCAAATAATTCAGATGTGTTTTCAGAGCTGGAAAACGTTTCCCTGGCAGCGTCCCATATTTCTTTGGCAGTGCCATAGAGGAGAAAGTTTTCACCAATATCATTTACCATGGAATTGATCAACCATGACATTACCATATTATTTTCTGATTTTCATGATCTGAATTTTGAATCCTCTTTGCTAGGAGCAACAGCAACTCCAGTGAGATAGTCATCTCTCCCTTTACCACATACAAACATCATGACCAATTGGGACCACTGAAGATAATTATGCCCATTTAATTTGTGACTTGTAACGAGAAGATTGCTACTCTCTGATCCTCCATTGGAGTTGATTTCAGATGAGGGGTTTTCATTCTTCTCGGAGGCCATACTGTACTTTGTGATGAGAAAGATATAAGGAATTCTTATCATAATGTGCCATACAAAAAATCACATCCCTTCTCAATGATTCACTCAGATATTTGGGGTCCTTCTCGAATAAAAAGCATAATTGGAACACGTTGGTTTATCACATTTGTGGATGATCATACTAGAATCTCTTGGATATTCCTTTTGAAAGAAAAATCAGAGGCAGGTCAAATATTCCAAAATTTCAACACCATGATTCAAACTCAATTTCAAGCAAAAATCCAGGTGTTAAAAACTGATAATGCGAGAGAATACTTTACTTCCATTCTTCACGATTATCTGCTAAGCCATGGTATTGTACATATAAGCTCATGTGTTGACACCCCACAACAAAACGGGGTAGCTGAAAGAAAGAATAGGCATCTTCTTGAGGTAGCCAGGTCTCTCATGTTTACTTCTCATGTTCCTAAACAGTTCTGGGGAGAAGCAATCCTCACTGCTACATATCTCATAAATAGGATGCCTTCTCGTGTACTAAACTTCAAAACACCAGTCAGTATTCTTCTTGAATCCTATCTAAACACCAGACTTATCTCCTCCATTCCGTTAAAAGTATTTGGGTGCTCTGCCTACGTCCATGTATACCAACAAAATAGAGGAAAACTCGATCCTAGGTCTATAAAATGCATTCTCTTAGGGTATTCTTCCAACCAAAAAGGGTACAAATGCTATTCCCCTATCACCAAGCGGTTTTATAATTCAATGGATGTTACTTTCTTTGAACAACATCCATACTATTCCAAAACTGCTATTCAGGGGGAGAATTCAGCTAAAGAATACCAGCTTTGGGACTGCATACTTACTGGGGAACCCCTGTCTTCTGATATTGCAACAATTCCCATATCTGATTTTCCAACAATTCCCACATCTGATTTTCCAACAATACCCATATCTTCAAGTCCCGATAGTTCCCAGAAAACACCTCAAATTTCTGTCACAAATGACACTCAAACAGAGCTACAAAATCATACCACCAGTCCTCCAAGTGACCCCATTGAAATTTGAACTCCTTTGGCAAAGCGCCCTCACATTCAACCTACACCAAACACTAAAATTCGTGTATACTCTAGGGAAAAAAAAAATCAAGAGGAAATGGAGAACCGAACACAACTTGAGCAAGTCCAAGACTCTAACCCAATTTCAGGTCTTCCTGACAATTCTCAAGGTAATATCTCTAGTGAACCTGCCAATATCGAGATGTCTTACAATGATTTAGATCTACCAATTGCATTGAGGAAGAGTGTAAGATCATGCCCTAAACATCCTATCCAAAATTATGTCTCATATAAAGGTCTGTCTTCAAGTTATAGGGCATTTGTGAACAATCTTCAACAGATGCAGGTGCCCAGCTCTATTCATGAAGCCATCAAAGTACCTGAATGGAAGGAAGCAATTCTAGAAGAGATCCGTGCCTTAGAAAAGAACAAAACCTGGGAACTCACAAAACTGCCATTTGGAAAACAATCTGTTGGGTGTAATTGGATTTTTAATGTCAAGTACAAAGCTGATGGAAGTGTGGACAGATTTAAAGCTCGCCTTGTGGCCAAAGGATTCACCCAATCATACGGGATTGACTACCAGGAAACGTTTGCCCCTGTTGCAAAACTAAATACAGTACGTGTTCTACTATCTCTTGCATCTAATTTGGATTGGCCCCTTTACCAATTAGATGTCAAAAATGCATTCCTCAATGGAGACCTTGAGGAAGAAGTGTACATGGATATCCCTCCTGGTTTCAAGTCACCTGCTACAGTCAACAGGGTTTGCAAACTTAAGAGATCCTTGTATGGATTAAAGCAGTCCCCACGTGCATGGTTCGATCAATTCTCTAAAGTTCTAAAAAATTGTGGTTACACTCAATGTCAAGCTGACCATACTCTCTTTGTCAAGCATTCTTCCACAAACAAGATATCTATCTTAATTGTGTATGTAGATGACATTGTTTTGACAGGAGACTTTGCTGAAGAGATGATTAAACTCAAGGAACTTTTAGCTAAGGAATTTGAGATTAAAGACTTAGGAAATCTCAAGTATTTCCTAGGAATGGAAGTAGCCAGATCAAATAAAGGCATTTCGGTCTCTCAACTAAATATGTCCTCAATCTTCTTAAAGAAACTGGAATGTTAGGGTGTCAGCCTGCAAAAACTCCTATGGACTCGGCTGCAAAACTTGGAATTAAGGAAGACGGTGTACCTGTAGACAAAGGTCGCTATCAAAGACTAGTGGGAAGACTCATTTATTTGTCACACACTAGACTCGATATTAGCTTCTCTGTAAGTATTGTAAGTCAGTTTATGAACAATCTCACCACGGAGCACATGGAAGCTGTCTATCGTATACTTAGGTACCTCAAGATAACACCTGGGAAAGGATTATACTTTAGGAAAAACTCTGACAGAAAGATTGAAGTATTCATGGATGCAGATTGGGCAGGTTCTATAGTGGACCGAAGATCTACAACAGGGTATTGCACCTTCATTTGGGGAAATCTTGTAACTTGGCGTAGTAAAAAACAATCAGTAATTGCCCGAAGTAGTGCCGGAGCTGAGTTCAGAGCAATGGCTCATGGAATTTGTGAGGGCATTTGGTTAAGGAGACTTCTCAAAGAACTATGTATAGCAATTGGACCAATTAACATGTTCTGTGACAATCAAGCTGCAATCAGAATAGCTAGAAATCCAGTCTATCACGATAGAACTAAACACGTAGAGATTGATCGCCATTTTATTAAAGAAAAATTAGACAACGAAACTGTGAATCTGCTGTATACTCCAACTCATCTTCAGATTGCCGATGTCCTCACCAAGGCTCTACCTCAAACCAACTTTGAAGAATTGAGTAACAAGCTGGGAATGATTAATATCTATCTCCCAGCTTGAGGGGGAGTGTAGAATTTCTGGGATTTAGTATCGGAAATTAAGGTGTAATTGATTATTTATTATAGCTGTAAATACTATAATTTCGGCAATACCTAATATTTAGGAGTTTGTTTCGTTGTTTATTGTAACAAATTAAGGAATTTGTCTTTCCTGTATCCCTTGATTAGTGGAAGGAATATCTGTCTTTCCCACTATATATAATGTTTGTATTATTCCTTTTTATTAATAGAATGAGATACAATCTCTCTCAAAATTCTTCAACACTGAATATGAATGATATGCACTGGATATGTGCGAATTTTTCTGAAAAATTGGAAAAATCTATCTGAATGCATGATATGCATGGATATGTTTGTTTCTGAGAAAATAAACATTATATTTATTTTGGAAAATTAGAAAAATCTTATACAAAAATAACTTCTTTTGCTAGTTATTGAGATTTGATATATTCACCCATGAATCTCATTATGTAAATTATCACAAGCGGTTTGTTAAAATGAAAAATCTTATGAGAATGGTTTAAAGAAGTGACAAGTAAAAAGATCACTTGGGATTTTCCATATTAAAGTATCTCTCTTCTGGTTATGCATTTGAATATTTTCTTCAGCTGATGCAAAAATTGGGGAAATTTGGTTTGGGACATTTTTTTCCTGTAAATTTCATTTTCTGGAAAGTTATTTTATAATGCTTTGGAGTATCTGTTGCAATCTGCAACTTGCAAGGTGATAAGAGAGAAACTTTCAATGTGATAAGCACTGTAATAAACCAAAGTTATTAAAACTTATACCCCATCTCCTGGGACAGGATGGTTAAGAAATATGGTAAATTTCTGTAGTTTTAGATAAGGGATGGTACCAGGGTGAATTTTGATACAATGTTTGGTGTGGTATGGATTCGAAGAGGAGTTTCCGAACCTGTTAAATATTTTCATAGGCAAAAAATGGAAGGGATGTTTCATTTCGGAGAAACCATCAAGATTTAAAACGGCGATATTCTTGAATCGATCAACATATTATATTATACACTTTTGGAAAAGATTCAGAGTGATGTCATGAGAGGGAAAGATCAAGCATGGGTGGCCTCTTTTTCCCCCCAATCAATTGCTACTGAAGGACCGGAGTTGGTTCTTATGAAATCATATTTTGAAAACTGAGGTTGAGAAAGGAAGAAGATTTCTCCTAATTGTTCTCTGTATACAAAATGGAAGGAGACCAAAAATCACGGGCTGTGCATTGCAAAGTGGTGAATGTTCTGTGGTCTTGGACATACATTGGGAAATACGTGGTATGCTCAAATGAGAAATACCTCTTGGATAGGCAAAGACTCTGAGATGAAGAGGTTGTGATCATAGAACTTCTACTCCTCTTTTTGATTGTTGAAGGAGAGAAACACACAGTTTTTTCGTGAACAAGAGGAAAGCTGCATATGTTAAATGAGTTCTTTCTCACAATTTTCTGGCCCGCTGAACAATTTTCTAAAAATTTAAAATTCTTGCACTCTTCTTTTCTGGACTAATTAAGAATATTCAGATAACTGCATATACTTACAAAGACAAATCTTTGATTTTTGTCGTTATATTCGTATTTAATTTCTGATTTTTAGATTTGACGCTAGTTCATATATACACCAAATTGTCAGCTAATTGGGTATCTGTTGATGTCAAAAACATTAATGATGTATTGCGTTTTCAAATAGATGCCATCCACTTAGTTCTTGATCTTACTCTAAGCCAGGTCGTGCCGGGAGAGTTGACTATTGTTACTGGAGTTCCCAATTCGGGTAAGAGTGAGTGGATTGATGCTCTTTTATGCAATCTTAATCGAAGTGTTGGATGGAAATTTGCACTTTGTTCTATGGAGAATAAGGTAAACTGTTTCTGCTTTCCTGCTTCTTCTTTATTTTTAAACTCACGATTGACTGAAGATGTATATTTCAACAAATCCCTAAAATAAGAGGATTGTCAAATCAAATCCTAAAATAAAGATATTCTAATCAAAATGTATTAACTAAATGAGATACATCATATCTCATCCTAATAGTAAGAATTCTGTCAATTTCATCCTAACCTTAGGAAGACAACTTTGGCCCTCGCTCTCTATCTTTTGCATCCCTGAGATGAAAGTTGATATTGAAAGTTAAAGGCATGTGCTACTAGGAATAATAATACGATTTTATCTTTTTCATTCGAGTATGAGACTGTATCTAATAAATCATAACCATCTAAAGTTCATGATAATGTGTAAGATCTGTACAATTTAGGAAATTAATTGTAATCTTCGATGTGAAATCTTGTACGGTAACTTGTAGATGATCTATTTCTCAAGTCAATACTTTTTTATTCCCACTTTGGATTCTTGCACTTGATAAGTATGAGGAGGTTTTTCTGGCTAGTGCTGTTTCTAAACACTTTGGAGGTCTCGACTGTTATTAGGGTATATACTTTCATATATCTTTGAACCCCCGGCTTCTTGGAGCTAATTTTGTATTATCAATGCCATCCAGTTCCCTTCAAGGTATTTTAGTTGTAATCTCTTTCCTAGTGTCAAATTTGTAGTTGGGAGGTCAAAGTTATAGTGATTCAGCACATTTCGCTTGACAGGCTATTACTCTTCGATGTATTTACCGTAAATGATTTACTGTTCTTATACTGCAACTTATATTTGGAGAATGAATAGCCTTTCAAGGTTTGTACATATAGTTTTAGTATGTATATGATCTGTGGGATTACAGGTCCGGGAGCATGCAAGGAAACTTTTGGAGAAACATATTAGGAAGCCTTTCTTTGATGTAAGGTAAGTTTCAGACTCCCTATTATAACTGATTGCATTTGTAAGTGATATTTAATACGAAAACATTTTTGTTATTGGAAAAGACTGAGTGATAGGCCAGTTGACTTCATGAAGGAGTGTGTTATCTATCTGTACACAAAGTTTACCCTACTTGGCCTACTGTTTAGGCTTCCCTTCTATTTTTCCTTTTCATCTAGAAGTCCAGGGTCTTACCTAGAGACTGATAGCCCTTGGGTTTTAACAAAATTCTGGAAGTGCAAATCAATGGATGCTTCATTCTTGGAAACATAATGTGTTTGAGCCCAATTTTTTAAAGAATGAGTTTTTTAATAGTAGGGTGTGTCTGAGCCCAATTTTTTTAAAGAATGAGTTGTAATAATATTTTTTGGAGAATGTTTGGTTAAAAAGTGGAAAAAGTTTTGAGGTTACGTGTAAAAAATGAATTTTTATATAATGGGTCTCAAACAGGGGCATATCGAAAGAGCCAAATTTATATTTGTTATTAACCAATTACAAGAAAGAATTTTTAATAATATGTCAGTGAGTACTCCATCTTTTTATTTTTCTCTGTGTCTTTATTTTCCAAAGCTATTTGACAGTTGGTCAATGGTTGAAATAAGATTTCCTTTTATCGTTACTTGGAGAGGTCATTCCAACACAATTAAAGAGCAGGTTTTATACAATAATACTGGAGAACTATTATCTGTTGTGAAATGGGATATCGTTACTGAATATGGACAGAAGGTTTAATATGATATATTGTTTGAGCTTTGCAGACTGGTCTCTTAATCATTTATTTGTTCTCCTGTCTGATTCATTGCTGCAAATAGGTATGGAGAATCTGTTGAGCGGATGAATGTTGAGGAGTTGGAGCAAGGGAAGAGATGGCTCAGTGATACATTTTCCCTAATAAGGTAATTCCAAATAGTTACTGATGTAGAATAAGTTAAGAAGTAGCAAGAAAGAGAAGAAGAGGGATCACAGAGGGGGAAAGAGGAAGAAGAAGAAGAGAACAAAGGAGAAGAGACGGGAAACTGGGGGGAGAGGAGAGAAACTTAATCACAAAATACTTTCATTCATTCCAAAAACTAACTTTCAATCCAAATTACAATAATATAAATATCAAAATAATAAACTTGGGCTTGGGCCAAATCCATATACAAGCCCAATGAAACATAAAGCCTAAAATAAATAAACAAAAGATAAAATGGTCCAACAACTGACCCAATGAGGATGATGTTCGCATCAACTCTTCAGGGTGGGAGAAAAACTCGATCCCGTTGAGTAGGTAGATCACAAAAGGCTGTTGTCAATCTCCTAGCCACAAATTGAGCGGTTGAGCAAACTTCTTTCGACGTCTATAGACACGCAAGGGTGGTGGTCCGGGTAAGGGTAGATCTTGTTGACTTCTATAATGCTCCAACAAATTAGGATCAAGCTGTTGAAGTGCTCTTTCGAGATCCAAGTACAATCAGAATCAGGACGGCCCTCCCAATAAACAAGGAAGCGTTGAATGTCTCCATCCTTGGTTAAAATGGTCTGTGCATCTAGAATATCATCAATTTTATCTTTATGTGTTGCACCAGGTGGAATTGGGGCAGGGATAACATGTTCAGGCTGAGGGTCCAGAGATGGAGGTGTGAAAGGATCATCAGCGGGGTGAAATTGGTCTTTGTAAACAACTAAGTCTTCAACATTAAAAATATGGTGGTAGTCAAAGTGTGACGGTAAGTCAATGACATATGCATTTGGATCAACACGCTTTAAAATTTTAAAAGGACCGGCACTACGAGCTTGTAATTTGAAAGCAGGCCCAGATGGACGCCGTTCCGATCTAATTCGAATCATAACATAATCCCAACATTAAATTCAACGTGGCGTTTGTGCAAATCAGCTCGAAGTTTATATAATGCATTACTTGCTTCCAACTGTTTATTGATCTCAATATGCAAGTCACGCAAATGTTGTGCAAAAGACTCAGCTGACACGGACACACTAGCATGTGGAGACATGGGAAGAAGGTCTAACGGCTTCCTAGGCTTAAAACCATGAACTACCTCAAAAGGACTCGTACCTATCGACCGATTCACTGAACTGTTATATGCAAGTTGGGCAGTATGAAGAATTAAGTCCCAATTCCTAAGATTTTCCTGGACCAGACACCTTAATAGATTACCAAGATTGCGGTTGACAACTTCGGCTTGACCGTCCGTTTGTGGGTGGTATGTTGTAGAGAATTTCAGTTTAATGCCAACCATACTCCATAAGGTTCGCCAAAAATGGCTAGTGAAGCGAACATCTCTATTCGAGACAATGGTCTTAGGGAGGCCATACAGCTTGATGATCTCATGAAAGTATAACTTAGCAACCTTAGATGCATCGGAAGTCTTGTTACATGGAATAAATTGTGCCATTTTCGAGAAGCGATCTACGACAACGAAAATGGAGTCGTGTTTTTTGGGAGTACATGGCAACCCTAGCACAAAATCCATACTAACGTCTTGTCAAGGACAACTAGGGACAGGAGAGGCGTGTAGAGGCCTGTGTTCTGCCTCTTTTGCTTAGAACGCTGATAGTTGTTGCATGTGCCAACAATATTGGCCACGTCTGTCTTTAAACTGGGCCAATAGAATTGGCGTTCAATCTCCTCTATGGTCTTATCACACCCAAAGTGTCCAGCCAACCCGCCAGCATGACTTTCCCACACTATAAAGTCTCGCACTGAAGTCCTCGAGATGCACAACTTATTGGATCGATAAAGAGTCCAAACGAAATCCATCAGTGGTGTCCAACTCCCCATTTTGCAAAGTCAGAAAAATGCCTCTAAAATCGGGACATGACTCGTACTCTTCCTTAAACCTTTCAAACCCTATGACCTTAACACTCATGATGGACAACAAGGAGATGCGGCGGCTTAAAGCATCAACAGCTCGTTTTTCAACACCCTTTTTATGCTTTAAGACAAAAGAATAGGCTTGCAAATATTCGATCCAACGGCCATGCCTAGAATTCAATCGTCTCTGGGAATTAAGGAAACGAAGGGCCTCATGGTCTGAAAAGAGGACATTCGTGGGGTAATAAGTAATGACGCCAATAGTGCAAGGCTTGTACGACTTAGTACAATTCCTTGTCATAATTTGAGTACCGTTGCTTGGCATTATTTAATTTCTCACTAAAATAAGCAATAGGATGATGTTCTTGACTCAAGACTCCACCTATTCCTACCCCTGACATATCACATTCGACCTCAAAAACTTTGGAAAAAATCTGGGAGTCGCATGACAGGAGCCTCTGTCATTCACCTTTTGATTAACTAAAAGGCCTTGGCCGCTTCCTGTGTCCAATGAAATTCTCCTCTCTTCACACTCTGTGATAGGAGCCATGATCGTACTAAACTCCTTGATGAAATGACGATAAAAGGTAGCTAATCCATGGAAACTCCAAACATCGTGTATATTCTTGGGGTTAGGTCACTCAACAATTGCCCGAATCTTCGTAGGACCAGCAGATACTCCCATAGCGGAAACAACAAATCCGAGAAACACAATTGTATCCATGAAGAAAGAACATTTATTCACATTGGCATACAAGCTCGTCTCACGTAATGTAGAGCAAACTTGCATGAGATGATCTCGATGTTGTTCCTTTGTTTTGTTGTACACGAGAATGTCATCAAAGTATACGACAATGAAGTTGCCTATGAAAGGTCGAAGGGCCTGTATCATCACCCTCATAAAAGTACTTGGAGCATTGGTTAGTCCAAAAGGCATTACCAACCACTCGTATAGACCATCTTTAGTTTTAAATGCAATTTTCCACTCGTCTCCTAGGGCGGATCCGAATCTGATGATACCCACTCTTCAAATCGATTTTGGAAAAGATTGTGGCACCGACCATCATATCTAGCATATCATCAAGTCGAGGGATGGGAAAACGATACTTGACAGTAATCTTATTGATAGCGCGACTATCAACGCACATCCTCTAAGAACCATCCTCCTTAGGTGTGAGAAGGGCAGGAACTGCACAAGGGCTTAAGCTTTCACGGATGAAGCCTTTGTGAAGGAGTTCACCCACTTGTCTCTGGAGCTCGGCATGTTCAGTTGGATTCATTCTATAGTGAGGCAAATTTGGGAGAGACGAACCTGGTACCAGATCTATAGCATGTTGGATATCCCGTAAGGGAGGCAATAAATCAGGGAGGTCGTCAGGAAATACATCCTTAAATTCTTGAAGGAGGGATTGGGCTTCAATCGGGGTTGCTAGTGGGGAATCGGACGGGACGTCCATAACAATCACAGCAAATACAATTGAGTCACTTACGATTGTCCCGTTCAAATTCTGTAGGGCTAATCACATGTAATCCTTTCCTCTCGCCAATTTTTTGGGCTTGATGTAGGTCAATAAATTTTGGTGGTAAAGGATTAAGATGAATCTTCTTCTCATTAAATACAAAGGAACATGAATTTGATCGTCCATGGATAGTTACATCCAGATCGAACAACCAAGTTCGACCAAGAATGACGTCCGACATCCATAGGGATGATGTCACACCATATATGATCCTTATACTCAAGGAACTGGATAGGCACCAGATAACGCTCTTTCACAGCTATAGAAGAAGTGTCAACCCAAGAGACGCTGTACGGTTGGGGGTGCGGGACTGATTTCAACCCAAGACGGGACACTGTGGTCACAGAGACCGCATTAATACAACTCCCACTGTCAACAATAATCTTACAAAGTTGATCTTGATGTAAGTATGAAAAATGGCATGACGACGCCAATCATTGACATCCTTAGGTTGGGTAAGGGTACAACGTACAACACTCAATCGAGAGGTGTCGGGGACCAGGGAAGTAGGACCTAGACCTATAGGAAGGGCACGAAGGCAACCTAAGATGGTATCCTCATTATCACCCAAATCTTCGAACTCTTCAAAGTTAGGCTCATAGACTTGATCTTTTAAAGTCTCATCAACATCATCCTTCCGCTCGTCAATAACTAAGGCTCGACTCGGACATCTAGAGGAGATATGGCCGAAGCCCTTACAATTGAAGCATTGCAAACGAGAAGAAGTTACTGAAGTTTCAGGAGTTTTACCTTTATTGTCTAAAGCAGGGAGTGCGTTAGACAGTGGAGGTTGTAGAAGAGACTTGGCGGGAGGAGGTGGTGTCGATGAGATGGATGGACGGTTATCACTACGCCTTCCATACGGAGTCTCAGTAATCGACTCGTAATCTCGAACCAAGGAATAAACGTGATCGAGAGTAGTAACATCTCGCAGGACAAGCTCACGCCGAAGATCGTCTCTTAGGCCCTGTCTGAACCTACTTAAAGTCATAGCTTCATCGTCAACGACGTGGCATCGCATTCGAAGCTCATCAAATTGGGTAACATAGTCAGTCACTGGACGATTTCCTTGTGTGAGGGTATTCCACTGGTCCAACAAATTGTTCCTATAAGAGAGGGGTAAATACTTCTTTTGAAGGCGGCGCTTCATTTCCTCCTAACTTCCAACGGGAGGTGCACGATGCCTCTGAAGAAGGTCCTCAATGCTTTCCCAAAAGAGTTGGGCAGTACCAGTTAATTTCAAACTGGCAAATTGAACTCTTCGGTCCTCTGGAACTCCATACCATGAAAAGAAATGATCCACGTCTCTAATCCATTGTGTAAAAACTCTGGGATCTAAACAGCCATCGAAAGTAGAAGCGTCTAATTTGATGTTTCGAAAGTAACGCTCCTCATAGCGAGGAGGTGAATGAGTACTATAATGGCCATGGTCTCGTTCATGATTACGCTCATGTTCTTCATTCCTTCGTCCATGATGAATACGCTGTCGACCACCATGTCGACGAGGATAAGGTATGTAATGAGACGCTTCAGAGTTGTCAGCGTCGGTTGAGGGAGATGCTTGTTCTAAATTGTTCACTCTAGCAGTTAGTTCTCTACTCTTCTCATGAGTAGCAGTCACCTCGATTTGGACGGTTGCTAATTGTGCTTTTAGTTGAGCTAATTGTCGCGTAAGAGCATCAAATTGAGAAGGTTCCATGGTCACAGTATTGGAATTGGGTATGACAAAACGACCACTACGCAAATGCATGCAATGTAAGACTAGCTAGATGCAGTGAATGACGAGATCAACAAACAACTAGTTCAAGAAATGAAAATAACAACTTGAGCATTTAAGTTTTAACTCATTATTTTTTTTTTTAAATAAAATTTTGGGGATTATGAAAATTCAAATATGTCGAGCGGGTACTATTGATCTATGTAAAATAATGAAGCGAGGGTCAAACACTAGTCAACAACTTAAACATGTAAAATAAATATGACAGAAGCGGTTAAAATAAATATGGGAAAATGAAAATATAGCAAGGCAGAGAGTTAGCGGGTCTAAGAGTTTAATCACGTGAATTTTATGTAAAGACTGTAGCACAAAATTAATCGATGCAATTCAAGATAAACAGCAATATAACTGAGGATGAGTTAAAACAATGACTTTCCTTTCGTTCGCTTGAAGAAGCTGCGTCCAATCAACTGAATGAAAGAGGTACTTGCAAATAATAGAAAAGATGTTTCTCTTCCGTTCCTTTTTTTTTTTTTTTTTTCTCAACTAATAAACTTTTGAGTAAACAAATGGACCAAAATGGGCATACAAACAGGGGCCCAAAACAAAATTAAATTCAAAATTCTTGAACAACAAAATAAAACAAAATACAAACGGGACCTAAACTACAAACGGGACCTAAACTAAGGCCCATATAAGAAGTATAACGAGTACTTGCAGTTCGGCCCAAAAGAACCAGAGAGAAACTTGAAGACTCGACGTGTCTTTGGCTCTGGAGTCTAGAGGATGATGTTACAGTCCAGCTGGCGTCGTTGTGGCCTAAGTTATTGAGAGGGCTGCGGAGTTTGCCGACGATATATGTGACCACGGTTTTATTTTGGGTTGCTGGTAAGGTATATGTTCTACTGAGCCTTCGATTGTGTGGAATTGATTGCAGATTGTAATGGGTGATGTTCACGATGGTGGAGTTTTCGGAAATGGAGATTAGTGGTTTGCGATTATTGTTTGAATTTTGTAGCTTGAGCTGGGGTTGTGACTGAATTTCAACAAAACAATTGTAATCTGGCGCACAGGAGGTTGGCATTTGTATTGACAGCGTGTAGTGGATTATAGGAGGGTGGGGACTCTTTTGGGGTAGTGACTGTGTCGTGGGTTATTAGGGGTGTAGTGATTGTGGATGGTTATTTTGTGAGTAGTTATTGGGAGTACTTAGTTGGGAAGTTACAGGTGGTGGTGGGTTGCTAGGAATTTGGGCAATATTGTGCTGGGATGCAGACATAGGGGTGCAGCCGAGTCAGGCTTTGAGGAAGTCTGGTTACTGGAAACGCCTTTGGTGGTGTGTCGTGGACTGAATTGGAGAGGTTTGGATTGGAATTCAGATTAGTATGTAGGGGTTAGTTTGGGACGATGATAGGAAGGGCATTTTGCAGCAGCAGATGTGTTATGGTTATGCTTATGGCTTTTCTTCACATCCATGACAGTATTTCTTTTATTTTCTTTGGAGACTCTATATTTCAGTTAAAGATGTAGAATAAGTTAAGAAGTAGCAAGAAAGAGAAGAAGAGGGATCACAGAGGGGGAAAGAGGAAGAAGAAGAAGAAGAGAACAAAGGAGAAGAGACGGGAAACTGGGGGGAGAAGAGAGAAACGTAATCACAAAATATTTTCATTCATCCCAAAAACTAACTTTCAATCCAAGTTACAATAACATAAATACCAAAATAATAAACTTGGGCTTGGGCCAAACCCATATACAAGCCCAATGAGACATAAAGCCTAAAATAAATAAACAGAAGATAAAATGGTCCAACTGGCCCAATGAGGATAATGTCCGCATCACTTACTAGCGTTCTTTGTTCCCTTATTTGATGTTGATATTGTTCTTCACTGGAATGAGTTGAAGCTGCTTCGAGAAACTGCATGCATTGTCTAGGCAAAAATCTAATCAATTTTTCCTTCGTTTTCTGGACATTTGCGGGGTTTGACTGTCTTACACTGTATGTAAATGTGAATAAATCACTGTGCCGCTGTTTAGTTCTATCTCTATGCTAGGGCATATAAACCAGTGATAATAATTGAGCTGAGAGCTGCTGTACCGAATGGATTTAATTTAGCCCCTGTTTGACATCCATTAAATCAACGCTCTTTTTTCTCAAACTCATTTTCTTCAGCCACAACTTTTTCCTACCATTTTCCCCAAAAAAACTCATTAAAAATGGATGTTAAACAGGATGTTAATCAAATGTTTTGTGCCATAATTGTTTTTGCCCAGAATGGAGTTGGAATGGAGTTCCATTGAAGTGGAATTCTTCATATTATGCGAGAGTTAAACATTATTGTGTTGTAAATTCAGCGTTAATGATTTTATTTGAAAGATTGTTCGGATTGGAATGGTTATGAAATTGTTCCCTATCTGACTAGTGTGTCGCACTATTTGTCACTCTATTTGTGTGTGCATATGGATAACTATGCTTAATGCTTTCATGCATAAAAATACCTTATCCATATCAAGTAGGCTCAAGATTAAACCCTACAATGCTCAAGATGCTGAGGATTGTAATCACACTGCTAATTTTGCATAGCTTATATTGTTTCTTGAATATTATTTGATACCTCTAATATGCTATGTATTTCTTTTCTTTTTCCACTAAATATAATGGGTTACGTAACAGGTGCGAGAATGATTGCCTCCCAAGTATAAATTGGGTTCTTGAGCTTGCAAGATTCGCAGTTCTAAGGCATGGAGTAAATGGACTTGTTATTGATCCATATAATGAGCTTGACCATCAGCGTCCTCCTAGCCAGTGAGTTGGCTATTTTCCCTTTTTTCATTTAAATTCATTGATGTAGCTAATTACATGTTATGTGATTGATTTTCATTTTTGGAAAATGTTGAAATCACTATACAATTATTCCTAGGTCTCGTTTACACCATATGTTTAACCAAACTTCATAGTTTCTCTAATGCCATTGAATATCCTTAAGAATGGCATGAAGAGTGAGAAATCATGATTCTAGTCGATGTGAAGGTGTTTCGTTTTTCTCATCATTATCTTTTTGTGTCAAGGAGTTGATGATATTAGATCAGATCATCAAATGGTTTGTCAAGAAGGGAGTTGATGTTAATTTCAAAGATCTGATTTTATAGGCTCAGAAAATAACAATACTTGTGCTATATAAAAAGTGTCAAAATTCTTGAAGTTTATAATTCAGTGTTGTTGTTGTTCAGTATCTGGCTTTATTTGGCTTTTGAAGTTGAAGACTGTATTGGAAAAAATGATAAAAGAACTGTGTATTGGACAAAATGATAAAAGAACATTCTTGTCAAATTTATTATTTTGTGTTCTTTTGGATTGTTTGAATACAATGTGTTTTTAAATGATAATATTGTACACAACAGGACTGAAACAGAGTATGTAAGTCAGATGCTGACGAAGATCAAACGATTTGCTCAACATCATTCATGTCATGTTTGGTTTGTAGCGCATCCAAGACAGGTTAGCAACTGTAGAACTATGCATTTACTCCAAGGATTTTGTCTAAAAAACCTTTAAACGTCTTTTAACAGTTGCATAACTGGGTTGGAAGTCCCCCGAATTTGTATGACATCAGTGGGAGTGCACACTTCATAAACAAATGCGATAATGGAATTGTTATTCATCGTAACAGGGATCCAGAGGCTGGCCCTATAGATATAGTTCAGGTGTGCTTTTACACCAGAATATTAACCGTCTTGTTAATTAGCTTGAGGATATTTGTTGCCGAATATTTTCATCATATTAGTTTACCGAGGATACCATATTTTTAACTTCTTATCTTAAATTCTTAAGGTTTGTGTACGGAAGGTACGGAATAAAGTCATAGGAACTATTGGCGATGGTTACTTGTCCTATAACAGGTACGAGGGTTATTGAAAGTCCTTGGATGGTCGACTTTTAGTTCTTGATGTACAAGTACCTTTTCTGGTTTCGTTTGTATTGTGCTATCCCGTTTGGCTCTGCTTTAAAGTTACTTAACCGTATTTTCTGTCATTTTCCCGAAGACATCCCAAATGAACTGTCTTGAGGGTATAACTAAAATGTTGAGAACCGATTACATAAATATATGAACAGATTGAGTGTAACATTACGTTCTCATTATTGTCTTAGGTAAATTATCTTGATCGTTTTTCTACGACTTGTGATTGATTTGAATCTGAAATTGCATATTTAGGATTTTCTTTTCCTTACTTGATTGATGATTTGATGCTGATTTATAATATATCTCAACAGGGTGACCGGTGAATACATGGATCTTGATCAGTAACAAGAAATGATAAACACGATAGTGTATTCTTGCGGCTATTCGTATAATTTTGATGTTGTAATACATATATGGCAGTGGGCCCGAAGCTGAAATCACCATCTGATGCCCATCAAGCCATGGCATAGAAGTGTAATCCAATGGCACAGTAACGTCATAATTTTCAGTAAGGAAAAATATATGGGAGTGAAACTTGCATTCAGTCGTTCGTATTTAAGCCTATGGCCGGCTCGGTCAATTTTTCGTGTAAATATTGTTTTAATTGGTCATTGTGGAGGAATTTTTTAAATACAGCGAGAACCATGAGTTGTTTTTGGAACTTATAATTGAGATCTTGCTTGATCATCAAGTGTGGATTCTGCAATTATTCTGGATTGATTGATAATTGAGATCTCAGTTACTTGAAAACAACTTTTCTTTTTTATTTCTTGTGAATCTCCATGTAGTGCAAATTTATATTTAAATAACTAAATTATATTTCCCTTTAAAGATCATTAGGACTCTTTGAAGTCCAAACCCAAATATCAAACTTAATTTATTTCCATTTTTTTGTTTTATCAAGTTTAACCTTAATTCCTCATTCACATGAAATTGATTTTGAAAAAATAAATGAACTATATCAACCTACTCGCAGATTAGAACACCCTCTGTCAAGGAAATATTGTATTTGACTAACAAGAACGATTTAAATAATTTATCAAATGTTGGACAAATGAACTTAGTGATGGCCGAGTAGAGTTCGAGCTCGAGCTTTTTTGACTTGAGTCGAGCTTGAGCAGGGCTTGTTCCCCGAAAAAATGGGGCTAGGCCTGAGCTTTGTCTCAAGTTGGGCCAAGCCGAGCGGAGTAGGCAATACGAAAAATTGATTGTTAATTTACAAAATTAGTTGTACAAAAAAAATTATTTCTAAATTGAACATTTATACAAAAAATATTATGAACAATGCTTGATGTATAATGATTTTGACAATATTGTTGACAACATAACACGTGATATGTTGTTATTGGACAATTTAAAGAACATTTCATCTTTTGAACCAACACTTTTTTGCCATATCATAGATTAATTCAATTATTATTACCATTTAATACCTCTTTTATAGATGTTTGATTGATGGGAGTCCGTGTAAAAATGTCCACACGAAACTGGCTTGCAAAAGCAAGCTAATTAATTGCTATATCTTTGCCTGCAAAAGTAGGCAAAGCCTCACGAGCCACTCTATTTCAGCTTGCAGGTTGGCCAGGCTCAAGTCAATTTTATTTTTGCAGTTTGGCCCAAGCTTTGGCTTGTACAAACAAGCTCGGATTTTTTTGAGTCGAACCACAAGCCGCTCGAGCCGATGAGCTTATTTACCATCACTAAACCAGCTTAATATGCTACAAATTTTAAAAGAAGAGGGGCATTCAGCATTTATTGGTGAAAATTGTGGAAAGTCAACAAAATCGGATGCCATTTTCCACTCCATTGACATATTACTTGTTTAGTTTCTCTCCTTCAATAGAACTCATAGTCATGTGGGGGTATGCTGAACGATCGCTTAAAGAAATCTAACGTGAAAACTATTTTGTCACTTTGTCAAGTTTGATAATTCGTAACTTAATGAATCAAAAAGAATGTACAGAGCGATAATCTTAAAAAATCCTCAATAATTTGAGTTAATAGTGATGGCGGAATTAAAAAGTGTCAATTTGTGAAAACAAAATCTTCCATAATCTTTCTCATAATTTTGTGGTGTCAAATTTACATTATGTAACATGTCAGTGGGTTCCACCTAAGAACCATGCTAGATGAATCGTGCGAGTGACTGCGCGATTGACATAGTAGACACATAGGAGGGGAAAAATATTTTTTTACTCACACGTGATCCACGCCTTGATTGTGAGTGTGCAGTCATCAATGGGGTCACCGGTGCGGGCCGTTTAGCATTTTTCTCCGCCTAATCTATGCATATGCCTTCCTGTATAAATTCCAGCCCTAGTGACGAACAAGCTATCAAAAATTATACAGAATGAGATTTCTAGGCTTTGCGATATTTCCATTCTTATCGATCCTTGCACTTTCAGTTGCCAGGGATTCGGTAACTACCGACGGACGCACCTTTACCGGATGTCTTCTCCGGCTGTCCAATCCTTCTTATCCAATCTCCTCGGCAATATATTTTCCAAGCAATTCTACATATTCATCAGTTTTGCAGTCTTACATAAGAAATCTAAGGTTCAATGAATCCAATACCCCAAAACCTCAACTCATACTCACTGCTTTGCATGAATCCCACATTCAAACAGCCATCGTTTGTGCTAAATATCATGGCCTGCAAATGAGAATCAGAAGTGGAGGCCATGATTTTGAGGGCTCCTCTTATGTATCAGACGTTCCGTTTTTCATTCTCGATATGTTCAATCTTCGGTCAATTAATGTTAGTACGGAAGATGAAACTGCATGGGTAGAAGTTGGTGCAACTGTTGGAGAAGTTTATTACAGAATTGCTGAAAAAAGTAATATTCACGGGTTCCCGACTGGAACTTGCCCCACCGTAGGCGTTGGAGGCCATTTCAGCGGAGGTGGATATGGAGTCATGGCGAGGAAATATGGCCTCTCGATCGATCACATAGTTGACGCACGATTAGTGGATGTTAATGGCCAGATTCTGGACCGAGCATCCATGGGGGAGGATTTGTTCTGGGCTATTACCGGAGGAGGCGCTTCCAGCTTTGGAGTTGTCCTTGCATTCAAAATCAAGTTGGTTCACGTCCCACCCACGGTAATGTTGAACCATCTCATCTCTTTTACAAATTTAAAAAAGAGAGGGAAAATATTATTTGTTTATTTAAATTTTGTATTCTGCAGGTCTCTATTTTCACAGTAGAGAGGACTTACGCACAAAATTTAACCGATATTGTTCATAGTTTGCTAAAAATTGTGGACAAGTTGGACAGGGAGGTTTTCATCAAAACAGCCATTAATGTTGTCAATGATACTCATCTTGTCGAAAAGAAGACAATACAAGCTACATTCCTCGGCTATTTTCTTGGAGACCCGACCGGACTATTTTCCCTGATAAACGAGAGATTTCCTGAAATGGGATTAAGAAAATCTGACTGCACTGAGCATAGTTGGATTGAATCCATTGTTCGTTGGAACAATTTCCCAGTTGGCACATCAGTTGAAGTTCTGCTTAATAGGAATCATCCAAATCTTCAACACCTGAAGAGGAAATCTGATTATCTAAAGAAGCCTATTCCAAAACAAGGGTTGGAGTCAATATTTAAGAAAATGATAGAATTGGAAACTCCAATGTTAAAGTTATTTCCTTACGGAGGATTCATGTCTGAAATTCCACCATCGGCAAAACCTTTTCCACATCGAGCCGGTAACATAGTCAAGGTCGAATATGGTACGAACTGGGACGAGAACGGAATCGAGGCTGCGAATCATTACATAAATTTGACAAGAAATCTTTATAATTTTATGACTCCTTTTTTCTCCAAATCAAGGGGAGCATATCTTAATTATAGAGATTTTGACTTGGGAATCAACCACCATGGTCTAAACAGTTACATTGAAGGAGCTGCTTACGGGATTAAATATTTTAAGGATAATTTCAACAGACTGGTGCAAATTAAGACAAGGGTTGATCCTGAAAATTTCTTTAGAAATGAACAAAGCATCCCAATCTTTCCATCAATTGGAAGTCAATGAATTTCTGTAACATGCTAAGACTTTCAGTTTTCCGGGTTGCGTGGAATAAAATCAATATGCATAGGCTAATTGATGCAAATGGTCTCCATCCTATGAATTCGCTTCGAAATCAGGACCTACCGTTTTCTTTTGACAATTGTCCTTATTTCAACCTTTTACTGCGCAATAGTTCTTCCATCAAATTCTATCTATTTTTTCAGTTAAACTTGCGATGCCCGACAGCCAACTGCAGCAACTAAAAAAAAAAAAATTAGCTGCAACCGCTATTTTTGTGACGAACAGTAGTGCTTGTTCATTTCTTTAATTGTCTGATTTTCTTTGCTCGTTTTCTTTTGACAATTGTCCTTATTTCAACCTTTTACTGCGCAATAGTTCTTCCATCAAATTCTATCTATTTTTTCAGTTAAACTTGCGATGCCCGACAGCCAACTGCAGCAACTAAAAAAAAAAAATTAGCTGCAACCGCTATTTTTGTGACGAACAGTAGTGCTTGTTCATTTCTTTAATTGTCTGATTTTCTTTGCCGACTCGGTTCGATTCCATTTTTTCTTTAGATCTGTACACAAGTTTCTGTTTGTAAAAAATAAACAAAGAGAAATAAGAAAAAATTGCAGGGACGAGGCACCCACATCATCAGGCTACCCACGATTTAGGAGTATTGTAGAAAAAAATGTTACCTCTGTTGGAAATAATATTGTACTCCTCAATCACAATCTTCCCATAGCATGCCAATGCCAATCACGTAATTGAAGGAGGCTAATTTACACGGTTTCCATTTCATTGTAAATTATTGATTTGTATTCCATTTATACTATCTTGTAAAGTTCTATATAATGCAATACGATACACCACTGAAATTAAAGTGGATTTTAATCATTCTTATGGTATCAGAGCCAAGTGGTTTAACATACATACCACATATCATGTTCTTCTTCTTCCCTTCATGGCTTCTGAAACTTCTGCCACCCTTCTTCCTTTCAATACCTTAATCCACATGATCACCATTAAACTTTCCTCCTCAAATTATCTTCTCTGGAAAACCCAACTCCTCCCTCTTCTTGAAAGTCAAGAATTATTAGGACATGTTGATGGCACTCTTGTGCAGCCCCCAAAACTTGACGCTACCACTTCTCTTACACCAAGTGACAAATACCTAGCATGAAAAGCTATTGATCAGCGTCTCCTCAGTTTGTTACTTTCCTCCCTCACAGAGGAAGCCATGGTTGATGTAGTTGGCCTCTCCACCGCACGAGACGTGTGGCTGGCACTAGAAAATGCATTTAGCCATCATTCTAAAGCTCGAGAACTACGCCTTAAGGATGACTTGCAATTAATGAAACGCGGCAATAGATCGGTTGTTGAGTATACCCGTTCCTTCAAAGCAATTTGTGATCAACTACATGCAATTGGTTGTCCAGTTGATGGTACTAACAAGGTGCACTGGTTTCTCCACGGATTCGGTACTGATTTCTCTAGTTTCTCCACAGCACAAATGGCCCAAACTTCTTTGCCCTCATTTGCAGATTTAGTCTCAAAGGCCGAAAGTTTTGAAATTTTTCAGAAATCCCTTGACTCATCTTCCCCAGCAGTGACAGCCTTTACTGTCACAAAAAATTCCACCCATCGTGGTGGCTTTTCTCGTAGTCATCGGGGTCGCTTCGGCAAGCGTGGCAGCAGTTCATCTGGTCGTGGACAAGGACGCTCCAACTACAGCCAATGGCGTCGTCCACCAACATGCCAAATTTGCAAGATGGATGGCCACTTTGCCGATCGGTGCCTTCAACGCTATGATCGGAATGAGACACCAGCTCACCTTGCTGAAGCCTTCACGAGATCTTATTCTCTAAATGAAGATATGATCTCTGACTGGTATTTGGATACAGGGGCTTCAGCCCGTATGACCATGGATCACTCTAAATTGGATCAGGCCACAAATTACATGGGTAAGGATTGTGTGGTTGTTGGGAATGGTGCCTCACTACCCATTACCCATATTGGTAAAATTTTTCCTACCCCAAATCTACATCTTCTTGATGTCCTAGTTGTACCTCGCCTTACCAAGAATTTACTTTCCATCAGTAAATTAACATCAGATTTTCCTTTATCTGTTACCTTTACTAATAACATATTCACTGTACGGAATCGCAAAATAGGAAGGGTGGTGGCAACCGGCAAACCTGATGGAGGCTTATATGTGCTTGAGCGAAGTCAGTTGAGTTGTGATTTAATCCAGTTAAATTCATGCATTGTAAGTAATTCAATGAAAATTGTGGAATTCAGGAGAAAAGAGCCGAAGAAGGACCAAAACGCAACAATTTGATAGTTCGAGAACCAAATGTGCAAATATTGAGAAGTTGAGCTAAACGCAAAACGAGAGTAAAAACATGCCAAGTATGAGCTCAATGACAAAGCAAAACAAGTGGAAGAAGAAAGAATGGAAGATGGACTAAAATGAAGATAATTGAAAGTTGGAGGACTAAAGTGCAAATACTCAAAAGATGTGCCGAATGATTGGCATAATATTTGAAAGTGTCGATCATCAATTGGAAGATAAGAATTGTTGAAAAGATAAAGAAATCGAAGAAAGAAGTCAAGAGAAGCAACAAAGAAGTTCAGGGACCAAATTGCACAAACCACATAGATGGCTACTTCTATGCGACCGCATAGTGTAACCTTCTATGCGGTCGCATAGAAGGTTTCAGGAAATTAAATGAGAGAAAAAAAATGATCTATACGACCGCATAGATCCCTTCTATGCGGTCGCATAGTTAATTTTGAAATTTCGGGTGTAGTTTTTCGTTTTGGTTGAAACTCCTTCCCTACTTAATTTGGACGCGATATAAATACCCAAAATCATCATATTAAGGGAGGAACGACCAGGGAGAAGGGAGAGACCAAAATTGGAGGCAAGAAACTTGATTTTGGATTCAATTTCACACGGGCTCGAGACGAAATTGAAGATTATACACACGGATTGAAGAAATTCCATACGGGTGTATTCTTATTATCTTTTAATTTCGTTTTTCAATTTCTTGATTTTGTAATGATGATTATAGGCTAGGGTTTTTGTTCATTAGGAATTTGATGAACCTTTTGATGATTTAAATTTCCGTTATTTCATTAATTCAACAATAGTTTCGATTGGACAAATGTTTGATTTATATGATTTGAATGCTTCCATAATTATTTGGCCAATTGTTATGTGATTGTAAATGATTTGTTCTTTACATTCGAAAGAAGGAGAATAAATTCGATAGAATATAAATCGACATAGGGTCCGATAGGGGATGTAAACTTACCTCTATGCTTTATGCAATTCATGAAAATGTTCATAAAAAGTCATGCATTCTTGTACATTGCATCATCCATAGAGATATAGGCTGGTGGTGTGTCAGAGTAGATTCAATATATATCGAGAGAGTGTATTGGATAATTTAGGAACATTGAATTGACATTTTGTTCAATCGATTCGTTGAATTTGTGAAATTAGGGTTTTTAATAGTCAATTGGGGATTCGAATTCTTAATGATTTCATTTCGATTCATTTCAATACAATAGTTCTAAAATTGCATATTTATATTTCAGTTGCGTGTTTATTTCATTAGATTAGTAAAAATTTCGAAATTAGGGTTTTCAATTTTGAAATTAGGGTTTACTTTGCAATTAGGGTTTTAAATTGGGGATTTTTCCCCCAAAATTAGGGTTTTTTCACATTTAAACCAAATTTTCATTCAATTAGATTCAGTTAAGGTCACATTAGTCTAATTAGAGCTAATTCAATTCTCGTGGGAACGATACTTGGACTCATAGTCCATTTTACTACTTGTTAACGAACCGTACACTTGCGGTGGGTTTTAAAATCGAAAAGAAATAATTTTGCGAACAAGCGAAGTCATTCTACTTTTATTTCTGTTCTTAAAAATAAATCGCTTCGTGCGTCCTATGATTTATGGCATGCACGACTTGAACATGTCAATCGTTCTGTTATTTCTCTATTGAATAAAAAATTCCAGCTTTATCTTACATCTTTGTTGTCTTCTCCAACTTTATGTGGCACATGTCAAATTGCTAAAAGTCATCGCTTGCCCAAGTCAAATGTTTGGTTTTACTTATAAATTGTTAAAATTATAGACCGATAGAAATGAGTAGGAACAGTGGGAATAGGATGACCCATAAAGTAATATTTTTATAGTTGAGTTGATTGTGTTCTTTCGTCTGCGTTTCATGGAGATTTCATTAATTAGAATGCTTCGTTTTGCTGGAAAAAATAAATAAATAACAATTGTCGAAGTAATCAGCTCGATTTTTTGTTGATAATTTTTTCATTCTACATTTCAAAAATATTTTGATTTATTATTATCAAATTGTTTCACTGAGTTTTGTTAAACATTATAGTTAATTAACGTTGGGATATATAATTCATTAAACAAAAATATTGCAACACTGCCTCGACAATAACTATGAAATTACAATTTAATCTCCAATTCATGGTTAAAAAAAAAATAAAAAAAATTAGGGAACTTATTTAAACTGTTAAAAATGGAAAATTATTGAAGGCTCTTGACTTTTGCTCAGCTTTTTCATTGTAAGTCCATTTGGCTTCTTTTAGATCCTAGTTAATCACAGTCACATTCACAAACTGCCCAAAGATGGCCGAAACTGAATGTTTAATTTTTCATATATACGGCTTTAAAAGATGCCCCCGACTATTACTATTTAGACGGCAGCTTTAGGGAAAAAAATTGTATATATAGAGTATGAGAGACGTAAAGTTCGTATACAAATTCACTTGTACACAGATTTCAATAGATTGAAGAAATCTTGGAAGATCGAAATGGAAAACCAGATCATAATGCTTAGTTTGCTAGCCATGACTTGCACTTTGGCAATGGCCTTTGAGCCAAGTCCATTACAAGATTTTTGTGTTGCGGACTACACTAGTTCTGGTAAGGGCTGAAATAGTTTGTGTGCGCGTGTAAGGACTAGTAAAACTTGCTTGATTGTGATGTTCAAGACTCTATGATCGACATGGTCCCCTTTTACTTAAATCTCATGAGACCCGCCAACTATTACGACAAAAAAATGCCCTACCCTTTATTCATTACTAGAAAAGTAAGCAACTTCTATTAGCGTCCATCAATGGTTCAATAATGCTCATTGACTTAGACTTCTTCCTCTTCTCGACTATGAAAAAGATCAAGATGGCCTGAAAACGAATTTTTACTCCTTTAGGCAAGAAATTGCAATCTCCTTCGTCTCAATCAAATGAAATGGTTTCAAAAGCATTCTGCCAGTTTTTGGCGATTTTCTCTTTCAACTCAATTCACTGCCTTCGTACCCGTGAAGAAGTCCTTAATAGTGGTTTGCACAAAACTACCTTTCCTCCCATACACTGTGGAATTCCATTTCCACCCTCTTTGGGACCAAACGTCCTTGCTCGTACACTTCGTATGTAGTCCACAACCTTTCCTTCTCCAAGCAATGAGGGATTCTGCCATCTGTGAATTTAATTATTGGTTTTTGTTAATTTTTTTGTTCAGCACGAGTGAATGGCCTCGCATGCATGGACTCGAAGCTAGTACAAGCTGAACACTTCACCTACAGTGGCTTTCATTTAGCAGGCAACACATCCAACCCCCTTGGCTTCAGCGTCACTCCCGTGACAGTGGCTCAACTACCTGGATTGAACACGCTTGGAATAGCATTGGTACGTTTTGACTATGCTCCTTGGGGCGTCACTCCTATCCATCTCCACCCTCGAGCCACTGAGATTATTACTGTTTTAGAAGGTAGCATTCAGGTGGGCTTTGTGACCTCCAACCCAGACAACAAGTTGATTAGCAAAGTCCTACAAAAGGGTGACGTTTTCGTCTTCCCAATGGGACTTGTTCACTTCCAGCGAAATGTGGGATATGGAATGCTGTTACCATCTCTGCTGTGAACAGTCAAAACCCTAGAATCGTCATTGTAGCAAGTTCTGTTTTCGGTTCAGTACCTGGTATCGATGATGATGTTCTTGCTAAGGCATTTCAGGTAGATAAGAACACAATTGATCGCTTCAAAGCACAATTTTAATTGGTTGGTCTTGCAACATGTTTATTTCATTATGTATTTTTCAATTTCAATTCGATAATCGCATCCTCTAGCAGGAAAGTTATGTTGCCTCGACCACTGATTTATTACTAACTTGCTGTTTTTCTATCAAAAATTTTACTAGTTCCCATTTAATTTCTACCCTAATGCTGTAACTCCTCTCGAGTTCAATAATATACTAAAAGGCCAAAATCTTGGGGCAGATTAAGCAATTCTTTAAATCACGACTGCAATCCCTACTTGACACTAGGCTTTCGATCTTGTAAACGAACGTGATCAAATCCTTACTTTGACAGTCTTTAACTGACCTCACCTCCACCAACCTCACATGGAACTGCATTCTTAACCTACACCTTTATCTCAGACTGTATCTTCCCTGATCCACATAAGTAAATTGAAACAATGGTGAGACTTGGGACAAAGACTTTAAAGTATATTACTAGATGCACCTCTAATAGTAATCCTAATTAATTCACAAAGCATGCTACTGATTGTAATCGAGAATATTCTGTGAAAAGATGTTTACAACCGACAAAACACCATGTCACTTTACCCACTACTTGACCCTCACTGAAGGTGAACAAGGTGGAAAAATTTGGTCCACATGTACTAAAGCGGTAAAATATCTTTGAGAAAGTTGCACATGGATGCTCGCATTGAGACAGGTTGATATTCCAAGTACAACAGACAATTACATGTAAGTTACTCATGGATGCTCGCATTGAGACAGGTTGATATTCCAAGTACAACAGACAATTACATGTAAGTTACACATGGATGCCATTGTCGAGACCGGATTAGCATATACAAGATATAATACTTTCCCCAGTGGGAATGACCAAGATGGTTTCAGTGCAAACAAATAAAATCGAAACAAGCAAAGTAATAGTTACAGTTATTCACACTCAAAGTAACAGTTGCATCCGCTTGTTGTGTAAGCTTCTAAGATAAATGAGTCAAGATAAAATATGCAGCATAAGAAGGCCTAATTCAAAAGTAGGATTATACATTTAGGACCAAAGATAGGCTGCTTTAGCTTTACAAATGTTGAGTAAATCTCCACTCATTAAAGGCTCAATGGAAAAATTCCCAGCAACAGTAGCAATCATAATATTATACAAGAAAGAATGAAAACACAGGAAAGCAACTTACCACAACATATGCACTCTGAAACTCTCAAAACGATTTCATACATATATATTTGGTAAGCAATATTGTAAGTTTTCCAACATGCATGTTTGGCAAGCAATATTAGACGGAATTGGGCGGTGTCATGATCATAATATTAACTTCTACTTTTCTGGTAGCATACCAAATATGCCTTAAGTTTATCGTGTTTCCCAAGACATTTCTTAAATGTCAAGACTCTAAATATCCAATCAGAGCCTGGATGATAGTAAATTGCACAAGAATCCTCGCCACTTCCAGTGGGAAACCTGAAATCTTACTGCTAAATTCAGCACTTCAAACATACTGTTTCATATCAGAATTAGTCGATAGTAAATGTCTACAAGATGAAGAGAACTTAGGAAGAAAACCAATCCGAACATGAAGCAGTAAGCACGTAAAGAAAAGTTTTTAATATCCAACATGTATCATAACTTATGATTTGTATCTATACATTTACAGCAGTCCAAGGTACACACCTCGAAGTGGCCAATCAACGATAGAACATTCTACATATGTAAAGCTTTTTAGAACACACTGAAGTTTAATGGCCATTTCACAAGAGAGGAAACAACACAGAACAAACAGCAAAAAAAGCCCTTATGAACAAGAACATCCAAAATCTATTTAGATATTTTAGCAGAGGACCAGATTCTAGGAACCTTTATGTATCTTGGTAGTGTTTCGCCTGATTTCAGAAGCAAGCACCAGAACAATGTAAGGAAAAGGGCGAATATCCGACCTCCAATAAGCCCAATAAGAACAAACAAACAGAGCACAAAATATATCCAAATCTGTCCTTCCTTTGTTCTCTCCTGTTGCCCGTTTAGACTCGCCTCTTTACCTTTCGACAAATCACTTCTACAATAACTGGCAGCAACAAAATCTTCCCTGTCATACCTTTCACTCGATAAAGAAGACATCTTGCTATGACTTTCTAATGCTCTTACATCCTCGTATTCCTGTGCTTCTTGTTCTTCAAGTACAGGAATGTTAATTTCCTTGATTGGACTAATATCAGTACTTTCTGAGTGTTTCTTATGTTCCTTGATTGGACTAATTTCACTACTTTCAGAATGTTCCTTTCTCCTCGAACTTCGAAAATTCTTTGGTATTAATTTCTTTATTTTCGATTTTATCTTAGACCTCCTGGACTTCTTTCTTTCCGGTTCTGACAATTCAGTCACTGGCTCTTGTGTCTCCAATCCTACATATCCGATATCCCCATCATAGCTAGACTCTTCCATTATCTCATCAAGCAGAATTTCCTTGATACGGGGCAAATAACACTTTTCTCCAACAAATTGAATTTCTTGAGTTCGAAAACTTGATTCACAATCCTTCAAACCAGAATAAACCGGGGTAAAACACTCCACTTGTTGTATCTCCGACTTCAGAACACCAGCTTTCTTACAAACAAACTTGTCCTCTTCGAAACTAAAAATTCTCCAAACCTTTAGAACCCTCAATCTTAACCCCTTCTGCGCTTCTAAAGACGGCTTCAACAATCCAATCAAGTGTTTCAACACATAATCGACGAAAAACAACAAGAACGCCGACGCAGTGAACCCAAAAGCGAATTTCTTGGACCCGAATGCCAAAACCACAACAAGAAACATTTTCACAACTGCCAGGAAAATCACGTTAGCATCCACACCCTTCTGAAGACCAATTCTCACATCTTCCCCACCATTCTCACCCGTTGACTCTGGAGTCAAAGCCAAAAGCGATGGACTATGCAGAGGTGAAGCCAAAGGAGTGGGATCAGGAGAAGGCGAAGTATGCGAGGGATAAGGAGAAAGCGCAGGCATAGGAGATGGCGAGTATCGGGAAGTCGCTGCATCATCAAACTTCATAGAAGATGATTTTTCCCTCTTTTTCTTCGATGGTTTTTTCAGTTTTTCTCGATTCTTGATGAAAAGATCCACGAGGGAAGTGGGGAACCCAGTCTCCACCATAAGAGAAGAGTCCCCACGTTTTCTTTGAGAGTTCTGCAAGTGACCATTCACCAGCTGGGAAATTCTTGTGCTCTTCACCTTGTTCCACGGAAGCGGCATGATGACGATCCTTGATTTTTCAATTAAATCACTCCAAAAGGCGGCGTGGATTCAATTTAATTCAATTTTTGCGCTATTTCATCATGTAACCAACTGGACATCACTTTAAGATTTTATAAAGAAGAGCAAGGGATCCATGGGGTTTTTTTATATCTGATTTTACAGATAATTTGTCCCCAAAACAGCATCTTTAAGATGGGTACGAGCATCTTGTGATCCTTTTCCTTTATGGGTTTTAGTTTAAGAGGTTTTTGGGCAAGGATAAGCGTATAAGAATTCAAGAAATCATATAAAAGAGGGTTCAAGAAAGAAGAATATTCAGAGAAAAGTATGAGAAGTTGTTTTACCAAACTGCAAGAATTTATAGGGACGGTTACTTTTGCCTCTCTGTTAATGGGAGACTCTGAAATCCTGATATACGGTTGTTGGGTGGGAGGAGGAGCGGGAGTGGGGGGAAGAATTAATGGAGCGCATGACAACTATTCTTTCAACTTTGATCTACTTTTGGAGGGAGAAATAAGGGAAACAAAATATCCGGAATAAACCCACTCTTTCACTGTCAAAATAGGATAAATATTCAATTTTGTAAATTAACTTTATAAATAACGTTTCACATTTTTATTATGATTTTTATTTTTATTTTTTTTTCCATAAAACGCATCTGTTCAATAATCTTATAGTCACGGGCAAATTTTTAATCATCTGTCCAATTGTTTAATCTTGTCTTAACGATGTAAGAGAAATAAAAGAGGAAGTTGAAAAACTATGTAAATAGGCGGTGGATAGGGGTTGGGTTCGGATACAACGCGACAATTGAACCGACATTTTGGATTGAGTGAAATCCCAACTCAAAATAAAATTGAGAAGATGAATGTATGGATGCAAATTGACTCGAGTCGATTTGGGTCAAGTCTATTTTTTATTTAATGGGATTTTTCCTTGAAAGGATGTTAAATAAAATGGTCAACTTGAGGCGAAAAGTTTCAACTCGACGATCCTATATATACACGTAGTAGGATTATTCACTTAAATCATAATACTTCGTGCTCCGAGCTACTCAAATCACGATACCTAGATGTCTGAAGTGGTGAAAGAGTAATAAAGTAGATGAAAAAAGAGGTGTAACATTTTGGGTGACTTGATGTTTGAGGTATGTGTGATTTTCATAAATGATCTTACTACTTGTATGTATATGCTATTGTCAGATTGAAACTTCTCTTAAAAAAAAAAGAGTCCAAATTGGGTGGTGTATGGTTAAGAAATACAAAAAAGAATTCATATGATTGATTCCTATGTGGTGTAAGAAATCAGATAAATTTCATTTCTACTTTTTAGTCAATACGTTATTGACGGTCTAGATTTGGTGGCACTATAACAAAATTAAAAAATGGAAAAAGAGAAAAACAATATTTGCAATCTTAGCGAAAGAGAAAAGTTGTAATCTGTATTGTGTTGAAATTTCATTTACGGAATTAAATTTTGCAATCAGTTATTGTGCATAGAGAAATGTGGCATTTGAAAAGCATTCACAGCGTTGCTACAATCTGTCTGTATTAATGAGATGTCAAGTCCTTGCTAATGAAACGTTCAACAGTAGTTGTGAGAATTCTGGAAAAAGGAGCCACCATCTTGCCGTTTGCACCACCTATAATGTGAGGCTACATGCTCGTCCGTCATTGCAATAATTTATTATGATAAAAAAAATAAAAAAGAAAAATCGCCCACACCTTATTTTCTCTAACATATCTTTATTTGAGGATAATATAATATACTAATGAATGCTCCCTATTTATAAGGTTGATTTGCCTACGAACTCCACACAGGTAATTTCATGTAAACGACTTAGTGATTTAAAAATCTGGATGTGGGTAGCATTGGATTAGTGAGCTATGTGACTTTCCACCATGTCCAGGATGGAGCTCTTTATTTGAAATCGTTACTAATCCCTTGTTTGATTCCCATTAGTTCTAATATACATTTTTCTCTCTCTTTATCAACCACATTTTTCAATAAAATAATATCGCACACAAATCCAAAATTTTTCCTTATATTTTAATCACACACTCTCTATTAAGCTACTATTTCAAAATGCATTCTCAAAAGAAAATGGATCTCAAACTGGCTCTAAGTTAAGAATTGTACAAGGTGTGGTATCCCAACTAAGGAATAAGCGTAATAGCCATCAAGTTTTGGACCCGATAATAATTCGGCCCTAAAACCTAACATAAACGATTGTATAGAGCCACAGCCTTCCACCTCCTGTTATTTAAGATCATAAGCTGCTGCCCTACTACTTCCTGGTGTGTCTATATATCTATATATATATATATATATATATAAGATTGATCTCCTAAGCACTGAGTTTAGCACTCAGGTAACATAACTTTCTGGTGTGTCTATATGTATATATATATAAGATTGATCTTCTAAGCACCGAGTTTAGCACTTGGGTTAACATAATGCACTACAATATGTGGTGAGAAGTAATATATATATATATATATATAAGATTGATCTCCTAAGCACTGAGTTTAGCACTCAGGTAACATAACTTTCTGGTGTGTCTATATGTATATATATATATAAGATTGATCTTCTAAGCACCGAGTTTAGCACTTGGGTTAACATAATGCACTACAATATGTGGTGAGAAATAATGATTACACCATATATTATAGTGTGTCACATCATCTATCTCCTTATCATTCAATAATACATTCATTCAACGCCGACATCACGCCAATACAATCCATCAAGCACGTTATTCATTTTATTTAGACAAAAGTAGATTCTTGTAATTGCAAATTTATCCATTCTCTTTGTCCACCTCTTCGCACGTGTTAAAAGAAGAGCTAGGTTAAAATAAACAATCTTGAGAAAAAATTTATATTAATCTAATTATTCCACTAAGCCTGTGCTCTTTGTTTAATATTTTCTTTCACTGAAAATCAACCATTTTGGTTGCATTCGATAGATATTCACATGAATTGTATATATTAAAATCATGCACTACCAATAAATATAAGACATTGTGTCGCAGGGGTCCTTCTAATATAAATGATGAGGGGGCTTTAATTACTTTAAATCATATCAAAAGCTCACCAGTTGAAATGAGGCGGAGTGAATAAGAAAATATTTTATTTTATTTTTTTAAAGGCAAATTGCCTTTGCAGCCCCAACATTTCATTATGTTTTGGGGTTTTGTTTTAATAATTTTTTGTATGCACGTCTTCAAACTTAAAATTTTGTAGAAATATTCTATCGTCACATTCTCTATTCAAACGAGTAGTTGAATCATGGTATTTTCAATTAAGAGAGACCAGCTTACAGAGTCTCACATGTTAAAAAAAAAAAAAAATGTCGACTACGAAACATTAGGAACCATTAGTTCAATGTTTCCTACTTAAAGTCTTCAGAAGAAACGCAAAGGCTATTGAAAATAAGTAGCAAAGCAGTTGTGAGTTGAATCGATCACTTCATAGACAATCAAGATATTATTTAAATTAAAAAATTGCAAAAAATATAATGAAGTGGAATGCTTTACACGCTCAAAGATTCTTAAGTGTTTAGTGGCTAAAAGATTATCATTTTTCAATCTGTTATGAATGTCAATATCTTGTATCAAAAATATAAAAAATAAAAAGAAAATGAAAATATTTTAAAAAGTTAAAAAAGGAGCAAAAAATTTTCCAATCTCAGTAGGTGAGGACACTTGCTCAATATTATAGAGTGGCAGCCAAAGAGGCTTGGACCCACTCACTTTGGGTCCTTTTCTTGGACTAATTTCTTGGCCTAAATTATTGATGGGATAAATGAAAAAGACAGGAAAATTAATTTAAGAATGCCAAAGACATGGAGTGTCTTGTACAGTAAACATAAATAATTACTGGCTGTACTGATTTGACCAATTCTTTGGCTACACAAATATTAATCTAATTATTCCACTAAGCCTGTGCTCTTTGTTTAATATTTTCTTTCACTGAAAATCAACCATTTTGGTTGCATTCGATAGATATTCACATGAATTGTATATATTAAAATCATGCACTACCAATAAATATAAGACATTGTGTCACAGGGGTCCTTCTAATATAAATGATGAGGGGGCTTTAATTACTTTAAATCATATCAAAAGCTCACCAGTTGAAATGAGGCGGAGTGAATAAGAAAATATTTTATTTTATTTTTTTTAAAGGCAAATTGCCTTTGCAGCCCCAACATTTCATTATGTTTTGGGGTTTTGTTTTAATAATTTTTTGTATGCACGTCTTCAAACTTAAAATTTTGTAGAAATATTCTATCGTCACATTCTCTATTCAAACGAGTAGTTGAATCATGGTATTTTCAATTAAGAGAGACCAGCTTACAGAGTCTCACATGTTAAAAAAAAAAAAAAAATGTCGACTACGAAACATTAGGAACCATTAGTTCAATGTTTCCTACTTAAAGTCTTCAGAAGAAACGCAAAGGCTATTGAAAATAAGTAGCAAAGCAGTTGTGAGTTGAATCGATCACTTCATAGACAATCAAGATATTATTTAAATTAAAAAATTGCAAAAAATATAATGAAGTGGAATGCTTTACACGCTCAAAGATTCTTAAGTGTTTAGTGGCTAAAAGATTATCATTTTTCAATCTGTTATGAATGTCAATATCTTGTATCAAAAATATAAAAAATAAAAAGAAAATAAAAATATTTTAAAAAGTTAAAAAGGAACAAAAAATTTTCCAATCTCAGTAGGTGAGGACACTTGCTCAATATTATAGAGTGGCAGCCAAAGAGGCTTGGGCCTACTCACTTTGGGTCCTTTTCTTGGACTAATTTCTTGGCCTAAATTATTGATGGGATAAATGAAAAAGACAGGAAAATTAATTTAAAATCGCGGGATGTGCCCTAACAGGTTAGGAAACAAGAGCCGCCTGTACACTACGCCTATAAGGAGTCCAATTCCATGTTTCAGGAATCGAACCCCCACACTGCGGCTGCCAGCAAGGCGTGAGATAACCTCACTTCTATCCTTTGCACAACTAGACTATGCTCCGGAGGGCGGCTACACAAATATTTTGAACGTGTTTTACGTTGTTGAAGTTAGTTCACCTAAACGTGTAAGGAATAATTAGATGTCGTTATTTAGCCCCTATTTAAGGGTCATTATTATTATTTTTTTAAAATGATATTTTAAATAGTAATTTTAAAAAAAAAATGTATAGTTAGAAAATTACGAATCTCATAATATATGTGATTAAAACTAATAATTGACTTTCAATTAAATTAAAATTTGAATATCAATTCCTATTAAACAGGGCTTACTAGTTTTGCATAAACACAATCATTTTGAGGAATGATTTTAAACGCCAATTTCTTCATCAAATATGATTTTATTATTATTATTATTGTTGTTGTTGTTGTTGTTGTTAAGTAAAAACTAAGTGACTAGATTGTTGTAAATTGAAGTCCAGTGACCTAATTGAGTTGGGATGACGATTAGGTGACTGGCGTTGCACAAATAAAGTTATTTAATTTCTGTAAAAGTGAAGTTAATTGACTAGATTGGCTTTAATAGAAGTTCAGGTACCTAATTATAGTTATGTTATTAACCTACGAATCAATTGATTTGTGGGAACATTTACAAATATATTTAAAAAGTTGACTAATTTCAAACTTAAGCCCTGTTTGTCTTTTGTTAGGTTTTATGTAATTAACGATTCTGTGAACAAAATGATTAAAATAAATATGTTGTAAAAAATCAAGGGATTAGTTGCAATATTGTATAGTTAAATTAAGTAGGTTAGGATTCGAGATCGGAATAAAGAAAGAATAGATGCCGCAATTTCGGCAGCCTATCGCTTGGACGTTGCTTGAGTGACAAAAACAGAAATCCCGTTGCCCGTCTCTCGATCGAGCGACAGTATTATGCATAAAATCCTACTTCGGGTTTTTGTAGAGTTTTACACGACTCAAACTGCCCAATAGCTTTCAATTATAAATATCCAATGCCTTGCATGAAATTTGTATAGTTTTGCATTGTGTTGCCTCTCCACATTATTCCTTGAATATTTAAGAACACAATCCATTGGTGAGATCATTGAATTTATTATTGAATTCATACAACCAAGTTGGAGAAAAACATCAAATCCATTGAATCAAAAAACCCACTTCTTAAACACCCTTAAGGAGTTACTTTCTCAATTAAACTTTAGAGGCTACTGAAAATTGAGGAATGTTTGGCTACAAGCACAAGGAGAGTACAAGAATTGGTCATTTTTGGTGATTCACTTGAAAGATACAATTGTTTGAGCTTGGAAGCTTGTGGTTTCAACAGGATCTTGGAGGTTATAGGAAGTAGATCGGAAAGTCTAGTAGAATTTGTTATGCAGCATCTAATTATAAATTCATATTATCTATAGTTAGGGATGGCAATCGAGCCGGCTCGGGCTCGTAAAAATACGAGCCAGAGCGCAAGCCTGGCTAGCCAGTGTGCTTGGCTCGCACAAATGGCGAGCAGCTCGTGACTCGTTAATTTTAAAGTGACAGTTTTGGTCACTGAATTTTTATTTTTTTATTTTTCCCATTTATATAAATAGCCCCTTTAACCCCCAATTTTTTTCATCTCAACTCTCTTTCTATTAAGTTTCAACTCTCTTGTGCAAAATAACTTCGATTACTTAATCAATTATCTACAATTATACAATATTGATTCATTTTTTTTCAATTTATTCAATTTCAATTTCAATTCATCCAATTCTCATTTCTCACTACATTTATTGAAATTTCGTACAATTCTCGTTTCTCACTACTTTATATTTTTACTAGTTATTATATTTGGATTTCATCACAAACAATCAAACAAATGGATCAATGCTCCACATGGCGAATCACCTAGGACGCCGCAAAGTCAATTTCGAAATGAATTTGCCGGTCTAAATGACGTACCCATACCTGAAGATGTTGACATTCACGATCAAGGAAGCCACAATCCAATTGATTTAGATGATATTGACGTTCTCGAAGCAGGGAAAAGCGAAAGGGGAAAAAATAAGCAAAATATTGGAATCACTTTAAGTTGATTTCAACAAAAAAAGTCGTCGATGGTCTCGCAGAATCTAAAGCAATATGTAAATACTGCCAACAAAAATTGACATGGCAAAAATGAATTGGTACCACTTATCTCAACCGCCACTACAAAGCATGTGTGGCTACACATGGACTTCTTCCAGCCGATCAAACACAATTGCAATTTGACAGTCCAGGCGAGCCTGACGGAGCAATGCTGCGTGGAGGTAGAAGGCCCACGGGTCGTGAACTTCTTTTCCCAAAGAAGAAGCAATGACGGTATCGGGGAATAAGCATCGACTAACTCTGTGCCAGCAGCCGCGGTAAGACAGATGATGCAAGCGTTATCCGGAAATGATTGGACTCAAACGTGAAGCTTATCCAGGGGATGTTTTTTATTTGCATTCACGCCTTTTGGAAAGAGCTGCTAAATCAAGTTCTAGTTTAGGTGAAGGAAGTATGTACCAAGTTGAAAATTCATCCCAGAGTCGCTCCACCGACCAGAACACTTAGAGGAGCTCCTGTGTTAATCACTTCCATTCTTCTCAGCAGACCATCTGTAGCACTCATAGCTACAACTCTAACTCGATTATTTTCTAATAATTGATGTACCACATTCATAAACTGATCTACCATAGTTCTTAGCAGATAACCCCAATTTTGGTTTAATAGTACATCCCAACAGAGGACGACCATACTTGTTCAATTTATCTCTCTCAACTTGGATCCCATCCGCCAGGAGAGTTTATAAACAAATACAGATCTTTGGTATCATCCTCGATACTGAGATATACCATAAGACCAATAAGTTGATTCGAGATTTCGCTATCAACTTCTTCACCCCTATCCACCTATCCACGTGGGTGTATTCGGAGAAGAAAGCTTGAATCGGAATGGTGAAATATGTTGCCGCCACTGAGTTGTCTTTGGATATTGTCGACAACCAACACTTCGTCTCGTATGTTAAAGAATATCTGCAACCAAAGTACGTTGGGGTAAGTAGAAACACTCTTCGTGCCGATACAATACAATATTTCGATGATTCAAAACAACAATTAATTATGAATTTGCAACAATATGGGGATATTATATTTTTAACTTCTGATATATGAGAATGAATTAATAAAAGAGTTTAAATAGCTACAACCGCACAATATAGACCCACTTTGGTGCATGCATAAAAAATTAGTACTTTTAGAATTATTAAGTTTCCTTACAATGCTAATAATATATATAATGCTATTATTAGTTTTGTTAGAGAATATAATTGCGAGACTAAAATTCAATTTTTACTTTCGATAATGCTAGTGTTAATAAAGTAGTTTTCGATAAATTGTGTAGGGTATTGCAACCTGATTTCGGTGGGTATTTGTTTCATATTCGTTGTGTGCTATATTTAAAATTTAATTGTGCAAGATGGCTTAAAACATATAAGGGATTAACTTCAAATGATTAGAAACGCACTAGTATATATCACGATCTCCCCTACTAGAAAATAAGCATTTGAAGAATTTTGTGTCGAAATAGGGGTGACGACTGCTAAAACATTTGTTAGCGACGTAGGCCATAGATGGAAATCTACTTGCTATTAAAGTTATGTGAATGTTTCGAACATTTAATAACTGACTTTTATAACAATAGACACATTATAAGCGATGACGATACTATGTTGAATGAATCCAACTAGGTTTTAGCTTTGAAAGTTAAAAGATTTTTGACAACTTTTTATGAGACCACAAAGATTTTATCGAGCGTTTATTATCTCACAAGTTGTATGGTACTTGAACACCTTTATATAATTGCAAGAACATTCCATAAATATAAAAATGATCCTGATTTTAGTGAAATTATAATTGCTATGGAATTAAAATTTAGAAAATATTGGAAAGACCTACTTATGTTATTTCCTTTAGCATGTGTAATGGACCCCAGATATAATTTATCGAGAACTAAATACGTAATTGATCAAATCAACAAAGTCTTAACGTTTGATATACCTAACACCTATAGGAATTTAGAGTAAACATTATGTGAAATGTATGAATTATATGAGGACTGAATGGATGCGAATATTAGTCGGGCACCCTCTATACCTACTTCTTTGGGTAAAATTAAAGAAGATGATGTTGAAATAATGAATTTATTTTAAGGCATTAGTACATATAGATATGATGCAACTACAATGTGTTCATCTAGTGCCATGTCCTCTACATTTGCATCTCATCAAACATCAATCGCAACTCAAAATGCGTTTGTAGACATAAAAATAAAATAAAATGAAATGGATTGGATCGATTTAAATCATTAGCCCAATTAAATGAAAATCTACTAAGGTCCATAAATCCAAAGGCCCATATCATATTTTAAATAAACAAACAAACAAATAAATAAAATCATAATTACGCAATTATCTCTTTTAATTAGATGTAATTGAGTAATTACCAAAATTAGCGCGAATTCTCCCCTATAAATAGGACCAATGGTCCATAAGACACGGGATAGAGAAAGCAAGCAAGAAAGAAAGCAGAGAACGGCACGAAGTGCTGAAGAAATCACAAGGCTCAAAGAAGGGAAGAAATTCTGTCAAACTTTAACTCGGTGAACCCCAAGAAGATTAAAATCTTCTTCGAATCAAACAGGTTCACGCCAAAGTCTAAGAAGATCAAAGTCTTCTTTAAATCAAATCAAATTCAAGTCCAAGCTCAAGCCTTAAGATTCAAGTTCCAAACAAGTCAAATCTCGACAAATCAAATTTTCAACAAATTATTGAAGACCAGGATTCAAGCCACGTGACCCCTCATTTTCAAATATTCAGATTATTAATCATAGGATTTTGCAATTTTGCAATTATAAGAAGGTCAACATCACTTGTATTTATTAAAATACAATTTGTAACGATTTCTGTATTTTAATACACGAAATTTCGTCGTACAAATTTCTTGGCATGCCTGGTGGGACCTTCTTGTCCTCTCTTCTTTTGATCTCAAAATTTTCAAGTTTCAAATACTACATCAGCAATGGCAAGCGAAAAGGTGAAACAAACTATGACTCATCTCAAAGAGGCACTTGCTGAACTCTTCCACGCGATCAGGGTCCAAACAAAAACTAGGAAAACTCAACTGGTCACACCACTAAAGAAATTCTCCAACAAAAACAGAATGAAAATTGCCTTCAGAAAGCTAAACTCTCATTCGACACAAAAACCATGAGTTCGACGAAAAACTCTTGTTCGGGATCCATCTCCAGTGGTAGATCCTTATCTGGATCCCCTCATGCTACTTCTCAGCAAAAGTGGAAAGATGTTACTTCATCTAAAGAATCACTTGAGCCAGTGATGGTCATAGAAGCGGCATCGGGCTCAGATGATCGAATCTAACAAATGGCTTTAGCTATTGAAAAATTAACAAAGTCGTTAGAATAAAAAGATGCCCAAATTACCGCACTCATGCATAAACTAGAGTCGCAAAATCCACTGCTTAAAGAAGATCAGGAAAATTTAGGATCTTCCAAGGCCAAAGAGTTAGAAGTCCAAGAATATTAGCAAAAGCAAGATATACATGATCGAACAATTGTTCAAAATGTGTTGCATGACGCCACTCAACTCCCCGTTGGCTCTCTATCCATCCAACAACTTCAACATATGATTGGGGACACCATTCGTGCCCAATATGGTGGTTCGTTGCAATCTTCATTGGTGTATACCAAACCTTATAGTCATCGAATCGACGAAATAAGGATGCCACTTGGTTACTGACCTCCGAAGTTTCAATGTTTTGACGGAAAGGGTAACCCAAAGCAACATGTTGGTCATTTTATTGAGACATGTAACAATGCATGTACTTACAATGATACAATGGTGAAGCATTTCGTATGCTCCCTCAAAGGTTCCGCATTTGAATGGTACACAGACTTACCGGCAGGGTCAATTGATAGTTGGGATCAACTCCAGCGAGAGTTCTTAACACGCTTCTACAGCACCCGACGAACTGTCAGCCTTCCAGAATTTGCTCAAACAAAGCAGAGCAAGGAAGAGCATGTAGTAGAGTACATTGAACGCTGGAGAAACCTTGTGCTTAATTGTAAAGAACGAATAAGTGAAGCATCTTCCATCGACATGTGTGTACAAGGCATGCATTGGGGATTGCTCTATAATCTCCAAGCAAACATGCCTCACTCATTCGAAGAATTGGCGACACGTGCTCATGACCTGGAGCTCCAAATTGCAAGGCATGGGAGTTATTTACCAAGTGACAAGAAAGATCCTAAGAAGGATATAAAGAAGGACGTCAAGACAAGTAAATCCAAAGAGGCTATGGTGATTTCTACGGCTCCTGCAAAGATAACCTTCTAAGGGTCGAGCTCGAACTCAAAACTGAAGCTAGAGTTTAGACCTAACAAAGGACAAGTCCAAAGCAGAAGTCATGTGACTCTAAAAGAACTTGAAGGAAGCGAGTACCCATTCTCAGATTCAGAAGTTTCTGGAATTCTGGATCAGCTCATTGAACAGAAAATAGTCGAACTTCCAGTGCCAAAAAGACCTGAGGAGCCTGGTCAGATCGATCATCCTAAATGCTTTGTTTTGAACGATCTTATTATTTGCTTGGACAAAGAAAATAAGATCAAACTTGAGACCGGAGAGAATCCAACAGCCACAGGCTCGATGGTTTCAATTGGATCATTTGATCCAATTCCCATTTCAGGAAAGAAACAAACATTCTCTGATGTACACAATGCCTGTAAATCCTCTGTTGAGGAATTTGGACCTCAACTCCCTGAAGGAGCCATTCCAGTGAAATTTAAGGTAGACAGAGAAATCACCATCAGTTATATCTATCCAAGGATGAATGGACCAAGCGCACCCAATCATCCAACCTTTTATGAAATTATGACAGGAGACTTGGATGTTTGGGATTTCGACTCAGAATTAGAAGACGAGATCGGTGACGGCTGGTCTACCTTCATAAAGAAGAAAAAGAAATATAAAATGTCAAACAAAATAGGTAATATATTACCTTCTACCCCTCTTGTAGGAACAAAGCTGGAGGAATTGGATATGAAAATTCAACCCAATAAAGAAGAAACACTAGAAGAAGATCAGGGGGCATGGACCCTAGTGAAAAGACGTCGTCGGAAGGCTCCACGACTCCCAGTTTCTAACTTTTATGACAAGAAATCAAGACGAAGGAACAATCAAAGAAGGAGGCCTGAAGCCAAGCCAAGAGTATCTACTAAATCAACCGAAGAGGGAGCAGCTCCAAGCATTCTTCCCAGACTACCGACCTTGGGTGATTATTTTCCTAAGGGTTTCTTTGATAAAGAATGTCTAACCTCCAATGTAATCAATGTGAAGAAGAAAGATGAAAAGAAGAACGTATCAAAGCAGACTTCAAAACAAAAGAAAACTATTTCACGGCTCAATAATATTCCTGCCAATACAAGTCTAGTAGAGTCTCTTGCCCTTCCCTTCGATGATCGGATGGCCTTGATGGCAGCATTAATCGATCCTGAAGAATACAAATGCAAAGTTTTAGAACATATTGGAGCCACATCTCCTCAATACTATATGGCCGCCATAACATTCGACGATGGAAATTTACAGCTGGGATCACGTCCACATAATAGACCACTGTATGTTAGCGGTTATATTCGAGAGTGCAAGATAAATCGCATGATGATTGATTGTGGATCTGCTGTAAATATTATGCCGGTCAAAACAAAGAAGAAAATTGGAATTAATGTTGTTAATCTATCTAGAAGCAAAATCATGATTCAAGGATTCAATCAAAAAGGTCAGCGAGCCATTGGCATGATTCGCCTAAAGCTGCAAATAGGAGAGTTAATCTCCTCGGCTCTTTTCCATGTCATTGATGCTAAAACATCATATGAGTTACTCCTTGGATGTGTTTGGCTGCACGAAACTAGAATGGTACCTTCAACTTGGCACCAATGCTTCAAATATAGTTGAGACGGAGAAGTCAAATGTGTGGTAGCTGAGTCCAAACCTTTTCTCGAAGAAGAATCTCATTTTGCCGATGCCAAGTTTTACGTGGAAGGTGAAGAATGTAATTCTTCAGGGTTTACCATGTCTGGATTCAAAATCAAAGAAGATACAAACGATCATGATGCATCTAGTGCTGCTCAGTCTCATCAACTTATCAAAGATAAGTCAAAATTTACATCTGAAAAATTCTCTAAAGGTAAAGAACCTCAAGTAGAATCAACCGATGTTGAGGTATTGAAAAAAGAGTTAACTCTTCCCAATACCTAGTATCCCAAAATTGCTTCTGCCCCACCAACTTATGGCGGGCCCGAAAGGACATAAATCTACATCAGAGGCTTTAACATCTGTTCCGAACATATCAAAACTCTGTATTTCCAGCTCATCCAAACAAGAAGGAGCTGCTGAATCAAAACAAACTTTCAAAGGATGTTACAATCCTCAGGTTAAAAAGTTGTTTGAAAATGCTGGGTTTGGAAAAGGAGAGCCTCGTAAATTAGGTGTTCTTGATGCTATCTTTTCAGGAGGACATCCCCCTTTTAATTCTGATGGAGCCTTGGTGTCCCGACCTAGGTATGGTTTGGGATATGATCCTAATCCACCAAGAAAGATTAAGGTCAAGAAGGTTTCCTCAAACCCCATCATGATCCAAATTTATGAATTTACAGAAGAGAAATCTGAATAGCCGAAACCTTCAGTGTTCGATCGAATTGAAAATGAGAATGCCAGAGTTTCGGTGTTTAAAAGGTTAAAAGGAGAACCCTCCCCAATAGTCAATGTAAAAGGTAAAGTTTCTGTCTTCCAAAGATTAAGCAAAGATTCTTCTTCTTCTACCCAAATTGATAGGAATGCACAAGCTCCCCAAATGTCATCCCAAAGACAATATGCATTTTCTCGACTTGGGATTAAAACTTCTGATCCAAGCCTAAAGCTACAACGATCAAGAAAAAGACGAAGACAACAAAAAGTTTGTCCGTCCCAAAAGGAGAGTGAAGAAAAAGAAGAAGTCTCTGTCAATCACATAGCCTTTGAAGAAGCTCCCGATTTAGACTCCGAGTCCGAAAGTTCTATCACAACTGATGAACCTGAACTAGCCCCATATACTTTTGAAGAAGGTGGACAAGCTACTGTGGATGACTTGAAACAATTGAACCTGGGGACCGAAGAAGACCCGAGATCAGTATTTGTAAGTGCCCTTCTCAATCAAAAGGAAGAATCTGAGTACATTAGTTTGCTTCACGAATACAAAGACGTGTTTGCATGGTCTTACAAAGAAATGCTGGGGTTAAATCCTAAGGTTGCAGTGCATCATCTTGCAGTAAGACATAGAGTTCGACCGGTCAAACAACCCCAAAGAAGATTCGACCAGAACTGATTCCTCAAATTGAAATGGAAGTCAACAAACTTATTAAAGATGGATTTATGCGCGAAGTGAAATATTCAACATGGATCGTAAACATTGTTCCTGTCAAAAAGAAGAACGAGCAATTATAAATTTGCGTTGACTTTCGGGATCTGAATCAAGCATGTCCGAAAGATGATTTTCCACTTCCAATAATAGAGTTGATGGTGGATGCAACTACCGGATATGAAGTCTTATCTTTCATGGACGGATTTTCTGGATACAATCAGATACGGATGAACCCAAAAGACGAGGAACTCACATCATTTCATACCCCAAAAGGCATATATTGTTACAAAGTTATGCCTTTTGGATTAAAAAATGCGGGGGCAACCTACCAGTGGGCAATGCAAAAGATTTTTGATGATATTCTACATAAGAACGTTGAATGTTATGTGGATGATCTTGTTGTTAAAACAAAAAGACGCAATGATCATTACAAGATTTACGTGATGTTTTCAAAAAACTTTGAAGACATCAGTTAAAGATGAATCCGTTGAAATGTGCATTTGGCGTCACCTCTGGAAAATTTCTCAGCTTCGTTGTTCGACATCGGGGCATTGAAATAGATCAATCAAAAATTGAAGCTATAATCAACATGCCAGAGCTAAGAAATGTACGTGAGTTGAAAAGTCTTTAAGGAAAATTTGCATACATTCGAAAATTTATCTCTAATCTAGCCGGACGTTGTCATCAATTCAACAAATTGATGAAGAAAGATGTACCATTCGAATGGGATGACGCTTGTCAAAATGCTTTCCAAAGCATTAAACAATATTTATCTCGTCCACCAGTACTCACAGCTCCAGTTCCAGGGAAGTCGCTGACTCTTTATGTTGCAGCACAAAAATATTCTCTAGGGGCACTTCTTGCCCAAGTTAACGAAGAAGGAAAAGAGAATGCACTCTGTTACTTGAGTTGGACACTGGTAGGCACTGAAATGAAGTATTCACCTATTGAAAAAATGTGCCTCGCGTTAATCTTCGCAGCTAAAAAGTTGAGGCATTATATGCTATCAAACACAATCAATCTTGTTTTGAAGATCGATCCATTGAAGTACATAATGTCCAGGCCGATTCTTTCTGGAAGGAATGGAAAATGGGTATTACAGTTGTCTGAGTTCGACATCAAATTCATTCCACAAAAGGCCATTAAAGGACAAGTTTTGGCGGATTTCCTTGCTGACCACCCAATTCCAGCAGAATGGGAACTTCAGGAAGACCTTCCCGATGAAGAAGTTCTATTCGCCAAAATCATACCATCATGGAGGCTATACTTCGACGGGGCAGCCCGAAGTTACGGTGCCGGAGCAGGAGTGGTCTTCATCACTCCTTATGATCTCGTCATGCCCTACTCATTTACATTAACAGAGAAATGTTCGAATAATGTAGCAGAATATCAAGCTCTTATCATTGGCTTAGAAACAGCTTTAGATTTGGATATTCACCAGCTGGAAGTCTTTGGAGACTCTAAATTGATAATCAACCAACTTTTAGTTGAATATGAAGTCCGTAATTTAGACTTGAAGCCATATCATGAACATGCAGCAATGCTTATGAGACGATTTGATTTGATAAAAAGCAATTTCGTCTCGAGAAGTGAAAATAAGAAAGCTGACGCCTTAGCTAATTTGGCTGCTGTTTTAGCTAGATCAGATGAAGAATTTTCCTACTCCATATCAATTGCTCAAAGATGGGTGCTTCCGTCATTGCTACCCAGTAATTTGGAAGAAAACAATAGTGTTGAAGTAGTCGAAGATGAGGAAAGAGAAGATTGGAGACAGCCAATAATCGATTTCCTTCAACATCAAAAGCTACCAGATAATCCAAGGCGAAAAACAGAAATTAAGAGGCATGCCTCTCGCTTTATCTTTTATAAGGGAACACTTTATCGACGATCATTTGATGGAGTATTCCTTCGATGCCTAAGTAATGATGAAGCAACGCAGGTCGTGGAAGAATCCCACTCTAGAATTTGTGGTGCCCACTAGTCTGGACCCAAACTCCATTTTCGAATAAAGAGGATGGGATATTACTGGCCAACTATGGTACAAGACTCCATGGATTATGCAAGAAAATTTGAAGCTTGCCAAATCTATGCAAATTTCATCCATCAACCTTCGGAACCATTACATCCAACAATAGCTTCATGGTCGTTTAATGCATCGGGTCTTGATGTAATTGGACCTATAACTCCAAAGTCTTCAGCAGGGCAGGCATACATCCTCGTCGGGACTGACTACTTCTCTAAGTGGGCCGAAGCCATACCATTGAAGGAAGTAAAGAAAGAAAATGTCGCAGATTTCATTCATATCCAAATCATTTATCGATATGGTGTCCCGCGACATATCATAACTGATAATGGAAAGCCATTTTGCAATAGCCACATAAACAATTTATGTGCAAAGTTTGGATTCAAACAGTACAACTCGTCCATGTACAATGCGACAGCTAAAGGATTGGCAGAGGCATTCTACAAAACACTATGCAGTCTACTAAAAAAGGTTGTCTCCAAATCAAAAAGAGATTGACATGAGAAAATCGGTGAAGTCTTATGGGCTTATCGGACTACTTATTCGACTCCAACACAAGCCACTCCTTTTGCCTTAGTATATGGGGTGGAAGCTCCTTCCCCTGGAGTGTCAAATTCTGTCACTTCGAATTGCTATCCAGGAAGGTTTGACAACTGAAGAAAATGCCCGCCTTCGATTGGAAGAGCTAGAAGCTTTGGATGAGAAGAGGTTAGAAGCACAAATGCATCTAGAGTGCTATCAAACTCGAATGGCCAAGTCTTTCAACAAAAAGGTGCGACCAAGATCATTTCAAGTTGGAGATCTGGTACTTTTCGTGCGCAGGCCAATCATTATCACAAGAAAAACAGGGGGCAAGTTCCAACCTAAATGGGATGGTCCATTTCTTGTTACTCATGCATTCACTAACAGAGCGTACAAGATCGTCGACAAAGATGAATTGCAAATCGGACCTATCAATGGAAAAATTTTAAAGCGTTTTTACGCCTGAAGTTCTTTATTTTTAAATTTTTCATTGTACAAAAAAAATTGCGCTCTTGTAATGAACTACGTTCGACTTGATCCCGTTTGGGTACGTAGGCAGCTTGAATAAATTATAAATTCAAGTTCAGTCACAACTAATAAATTAATTCAATTTGTTTATCAATTGCTATAAAAAAAAACACAATAAACATGAAAAAGAAAAGTTCATCCAAATAAAAATAGTAAGTCAAAATTCAAATAATATGGTCTTAAAAAAAAGAGAGATCAGAAATTCATGACTTCATAAGGATGACTCGCCATTGATCACTTGCAGAAAACTATCTTCAAGGGTCTTCCTTTTCTGGTCAATGGATGCTATGCTAATGACATCTCTTGTCTATGCTTCTTCCAATGCTGCCTTCTTGGTTCCAATCATACTTTTGTCTTCCTCTTGGGCTTGAAGTTCATCACGAAGTCTATCTAGCTCAAAGGTTAGCTCACTAGTTTTGCCTCTTAACGAAGAATACGTGGAATCCTTTACTTCCAGTTGAATGTTCAAAAGTTTCAACTCCTCTTTTCTTCAACGGTTGGACAATCCAAGTGCTGCTTTCTTTCAGACATGTAAGAGTCAATTTTTTTCAAAAACACATCCATGCGTTTCATCAAAGGTGTTGGGTCTGCGTGGAATGAGTTGGTAATCACATTCTGAAGAATTAAATTATTTTCATCCCACCAAGATCGAATATTGGAGAATCCATACTTTAAGACATCCTTAAAACATTTCTGGAGGTAATTATTCATAGCTTCTTGTAGAGCAGCCTTCAGATAAGGAGACTCTTGGGTAATTCCAGGTGGAGGACCAGATATGAAAGAACAAATTGGTGCAGCTCGATGATTATTTGTTTGTGAAGGCGGAATACTGACTAAAGCCAACGAAGATAGAACGATAGGAACTCCTTGATTGACCTCTGAAATGTTAGCTCTCACAGTCCCTGAATTTACTTCATCTTCAGCATTAAAATTGTCCATGATATGCACCAAAGTACCTCCATTGATGGTGCCTGGATATTTGGAAAGAAGGTGATGAGAATCATTAATACCATCTATTCCTTGAAGTGCATCGATTCGCCCATCATTCTCGTCGGCCTGATCTTGCAAATAGTTTGAATTCATGGAGAAATTTAGTTCTTCAGGGATGCTCGAAAAACCTACAAGAAATAGAGCATGGTTTGAAAAAAAAAAGGGAAAAAGTGCAGCAAACAACAACAGGGCACATACCTGCATTTCGTGTCCTAGGCGACATGTCTAAAATCCACCGTCTGATGATGTGTTCGGGAGGCTGAGGTTAATGTGAGAAGCTCCAACTTCACCTTTTGAAAGACTCGAAATAGCTTGAAACGGCCTCGGTTCTATTGGTCGTTTGATTTTGTATATTCGAGGAAGAGGAGCCTGAAATTGAAGATTGTGACAGAAAATCAGATACAAATAATACATAAAAAAGGGAGAACTATACCTGATCTCCAGAACTTTCATCTTCTGGAGTCATAGTCTTTCTTGGTGCTTGTGATGCTCGATCTCCAGGACTACTGTGATCTGGAATCAAAATTGCTTCTAGCACCTTATCAGCAGGCTCAGAGGTGACAGCAACCTTTGCCAAGGAAACTACAATTTTGATTCTCTTAATACCTCTTTCATTTTGCTGGTTTAGATCTCTCTTTCGAGAAGCCTCTTTAGGAGCAGCATTTGGAGGGTTTAACCCTCTAGCTAAAACCCTGTTCGAAGTCAAGCTAAGAACAAATTCACGGCTCTCACTAGAAAATAAGACTTGCACCTGGACCTTGGTCAAAAGTGGTAACACTTTGCTATTCTACCAAGCCTGGTATTCAACATCAATGTTTTCATGTATATCCCTCACATAATCTGGAATATGAAATACAGACCCACTTTTTATCTGAGTTAAGGACAACCAAACCCGATACATGTCGCCTACACTGGGGCAATATTCAACTTTCTTGGTGAACCGGGAAGTTTCTGTCTAACGCCAAACTGCCTCGCAAACCTGTGAGGATTATACGCCTCAAGAATGAAAAGTAAATTTCCTCAACGATAAGAAACAAATCCAGATCGAATACTCATCATGAATTCTGAAGTATCTGCAGACCTCGGTTGGTCATCCACACGTACATCAGGATGAGACGATGAGGGTAATGGATTCCAGCAAAAGTTATCGGTGTTCATCGCTCCACGGATAAATTCCCGACAATCAACGACATTTTTCTCCCAAGATTGAAAAGTGTTCAGAGTTTCGGCATATCTTCGAATTATAGGCGAGAATAACTCTTGTCTACATGAGCATAAACACCTCAGACAAAATAAGTTGTTGCCCAAGCATAAAGAAAATGTCCAGGAAATGAATGTGAAATTGAGCCAAGGTCTGGATTTGCTTGATAGTTAGATATTCGTGTAAGTCCACTATAAATGCTCGCCAATAGGGGTGGAACTAGACTATAAATGTATCCGCCTGCCATCCTAGAAGATGCTTTAAAAGTTCTGACTCTTATACTTTCGTCCCTAGACGGAAGGACGAAGCGACAAAGCCATAGGGAGAGATAGGCTGCTATCTCTAATTCCTCTTCTTCTTCCACAGACAGAGATACTGGAAAATTACCCCAATGACGTCGATCCCTACGAGTAAGTCTCTCGGCTTGTCTACCACCACGGGCCTCCGTATTTCCTTCGATGTTCTTTGATGGCGCCTTTTGAATGGATTTAAATTCATAGCATTCTTATAATTTTTGTGTTGTCGAGGGTTCGGGACACAACCATTCTCATGAAACCAAAAATTAATCCACTGTTCGTGAGTAACTCTGTCAGATTCATTCGCATGAGCAATCAATGCGAAAACATTAAAGAGATACAAACAAGACTTGGGAAGATGATCCGTCAACTCTGAAAGGCTTGGGACTACTTCCTCATAATAATGACCCATGATCGAAAGTCTACTTATCTCGCAGATGTCCCAAAGAGAAATGCCAATTTCAACATTGGCAATCACAAAGGTGTTGGTTTCTGGACACCAAACCTCACAAAGAGCTCTGTAAATGGAGTCTGGGTGATGGTAATCTTTTGCAGCAGAACTGACTGCAAAAGCTAACTCGCAGAGGTTTCTTTTGAGCAGAAGTTTCTGGCCCGCAAAGACCACTCCCAAAATTTTGGAAGAAAAGAAATCTGTCCTCGACTTACCAATGTGCTTCCCATCGTATTTCTCTATTATCAATTTTCTCACAAATCACAGCCCTTGGAATGTACTCCATGCTCTGGGAATGATGAGGCGGAAGACACAAAAAGGGAAGATGACTGCTAGAGTGATTGGACTTGCCAGTATCCAAACCCTCTTGACATTCACTAATGGTGGAAATATCCGACAATGGCTCCAGAAGGTTAGGGAAAAGATCTATCGTTGGCTTATGGACACTAAATTTAAGTTTACCTCGTACGTCGATCTGGGCATGGTACTTCACATCAGTATCTTTGAAACGCAAATAACTTTTGCCTTGATTTTTAAGCTCAACAATTTCGTGCATGTCAGAGTACACTTTATCGTCAGAACTTGTTCCAGCCATGCCTAAAAAAAATGTTAGCCAAAAAAAAGGGGGGGCAACAAACCTCTCAAATTGGTTTATTGTTTAAAATCCCGAGTCTCCTAAATATGTAAGCAGCCTCTATAAAAAAATGTCTTGGACGATTTAAGGAGCCAGTCTTTGGTCCTCAACACAAAATGTCTTGGACAGTTGAAGGAGTCAGTCCTTGATCCTTAACACGAAGTGTCTTGGACGATGGAAGGAACATGTCATTGGTCTTCAACACAAAGTGTCTTGGATAGTTGAAGGAGCCAGTCCTTGGTCTCAACACAATGTACCTTGGACAGTCGAAGGAGCCAGTCCTTGGTCCTTAACACAAAGTATTTTGGACAGTTGAAAGAGCCAGTCCTTGATCCTTAACACAAAGTGCCTTGGACGATGGAAGGAATAGGTCCTTGTCTTCAACACAAAGTGTCTTGGACAGTTGAAGGAGCTAATCATTGGTCCTTAACACAAAGTATCTTGGGCGGTCAAAAGAGTTAGTCATTGGTCCTTAACACAAAGTGCCTTGAAGAGTTGAAGGAGCCGGTCCTTGGTCCTTAACACAAAGTGCTTTGGACGATGGAAGGAACAAGTCCTTGGTCCTCAACACAAAGTGTCTTGGACAGTTAAAGGAGTCAGTCCTTGGTCCTTAACACAAAGTGCCTTGGACGATAGAAGGAGCATGTCTTTGGTCCTCAACAAAAAGTGTATTAGATGGCGAAAAATGGCAGTCCTTGGTCCTCAATGTGTATGAAGGTTTGCAATTTTAAGTTTGTTCATAAGTATGTATTTCCTAAACTCATAAAATAATTGCAACATTAAAAAAAAAAAAATTCNCCATTGATGGTGCCTGGATATTTGGAAAGAAGGTGATGAGAATCATTAATACCATCTATTCCTTGAAGTGCATCGATTCGCCCGTCATTCTCGCCAGTCTGATCTTGCAAATAGTTTGAATTCATGGAGAAATTTAGTTCTTCAGGGATGCTCGAAAAACCTACAAGAAATAGAGCATGGTTTGAAAAAAAAAAAAGGGAAAAAGTGCAGCAAACAACAACAGGGCACATACCTGCATTTCGTGTCCTAGGCGACATGTCTAAAATCCACCGTCTGATGATGTGTTCGGGAGGCTGAGGTTAATGTGAGAAGCTCCAACTTCACCTTTTGAAAGACTCGGAATAGCTTGAAGCGGCCTCGGTTCTATTGGTCGTTTGATTTTGTATATTCGAGGAAGAGGAGCCTGAAATTGAAGATTGTGACAGAAAATCAGATACAAATAATACATAAAAAAGGGAGAACTATACCTGATCTCCAGATTGTGATGCTCGATCTCCAGGACTACTGTGATCTGGAATCAAAATTGCTTCTAGCACCTTATCAGCAGGCTCAGAGGTGACAGCAACCTTTGCCAAGGGAACTACAATTTTGATTCTCTTAATACCTCTTTCATTTTGCTGGTTTAAATCTCTCTTTCGAGAAGCCTCTTCAGGAGCAGCATTTGGAGGGTTTAACCCTCTAGCTAAAACCCTGTTCGGAGTCAAGCCAAGAACAAATTCACGGCTCTCACTAGAAAATAAGACTTGCACCTGGACCTTGGTCAAAAGTGGTAACACTTTGCTATTCCACCAAGCCTGGTATTCAACATCAATGTTTTCATGTATATCCCTCACATACTCTGGAATATGAAATACAGACCCACTTTTTATCTGAGTTAAGGACAACCAAACCCGATACATGTCGCCTACAATGGGGGCAATATTCAACTTTCTTGGTGAACCGGGAAGTTTCTGTCTAACGCCAAACTGCCTCGCAAACCTGTGAGAATTATACGCCTCAAGAATGAAAAGTAAATTTCCTCAACGATAAGAAACAAATCCAGATCGAATACTCATCATGAATTCTGAAGTATCTGCAGACCTCGATTGGTCATCCACACGTACATCAGGATGAGACGATGAGGGTAATGGATTCCAGCAAAAGTTATCGGTGTTCATCGTTCCACGGATAAATTCACGACAATCAACGACATTTTTCTCCCAAGATTGAAAAGTGTTCAGAGTTCCGGCATATCTTCGAATTATAGGCGAGAATAACTCTTGTCTACATGAGCATAAACACCTCAGACAAAATAAGTTGCTGCCCAAGCATAAAGAAAATGTCCAGGAAATGAATGTGAAATTGAGCCAAGGTCTGGATTTGCTTGATAGTTAGATATTCGTGTAAGTCCACTATAAATGCTCGCCAATAGGGGTGGAACTAGACTATAAATGTATCCGCCTGCCATCCTAGAAGATGCTTTAAAAGTTCTGACTCTTATACTTTCGTCCCTAGACGGAAGGACGAAGCGACAAAGCCATAGGGAGAGATAGGCTGCTATCTCTAATTCCTCTTCTTCTTCCACAGACAGAGTTACTGGAAAATTACCCCAATGACGTCGATCCCTACAAGTAAGTCTCTCGGCTTGTCTGCCACCACGGGCCTCCGTATTTCCTTCGATGTTCTTTGATGGCGCCTTTTGAATGGATTTAAATTCATAGCATTCTTATAATTTTTGTGTTGTCGAGGGTTCGGGACACAACCATTCTCATGAAACCAAAAATTAATCCACTGTTCGTGAGTAACTCTGTCAGATTCATTCGCATGAGCAATCAATGCGAAAACATTAAAGAGATACAAACAAGACTTGGGAAGATGATCCGTCAACTCTGAAAGGCTTGGGACTACTTCCTCATAATAATGACCCATGATCGAAAGTCTACTTATCTCGCAGATGTCCCAAAGAGAAATGCCAATTTCAACATTGGCAATCACAAAGGTGTTGGTTTCTGGACACCAAACCTCACAAAGAGCTCTGTAAATGGAGTCTGGGTGATGGTAATCTTTTGCAGCAGAACTGACTGCAAAAGCTAACTCGCAGAGGTTTCTTTTGAGCAGAAGTTTCTGGCCCGCAAAGACCACTCCCAAAATTTTGGAAGAAAAGAAATCTCTCCTCGACTTACCAATGCGCTTCCCATCGTATTTCTCTATTATCAATTTTCTCACAAATCACAGCCCTTGGAATGTACTCCATGCTCTGGGAATGATGAGGCGGAAGACACAAAAAGGGAAGATGACTGCTAGAGTGATTGGACTTGCCAGTATCCAAACCCTCTTGACATTCACTAATGGTGGAAATATCCGACAATGGCTCCAGAAGGTTGGGGAAAGGATCTATCGTTGGCTTATGGACACTGAATTTAAGTTTACCTCGTACGTCGATCTGGGCATGGTACTTTACATCAGTATCTTTGAAACACAAATAACTTTTGTCTTGATTTTTAAGCTCAACAATTTCGTGCATGTCAGAGTACACTTTATCGTCAGAACTTGTTCCAGCCATGCCTAAAAAAAATGTTAGCCAAAAAAAAAGGGGAGGCAACAAACCTCTCAAATTGGTTTATTGTTTAAAATCCCGAGTCTCCTAAATATGTAAGCAGCCTCTATAAAAAAAATGTCTTGGACGATTGAAGGAGCCAGTCTTTGGTCCTCAACACAAAATGTCTTGGACAGTTGAAGGAGTCAGTCCTTGATCCTTAACACGAAGTGCCTTGGACGATGGAAGGAACATGTCATTGGTCTTCAACACAAAGTGTCTTGGACAGTTGAAGGAGCCAGTCCTTGGTCTCAACACAATGTACCTTGGACAGTCGAAGGAGCCAGTCCTTGGTCCTTAACACAAAGTATTTTGGACAGTTGAAAGAGCCAGTCCTTGATCCTTAACACAAAGTGCCTTGGACGATGGAAGGAATAGGTCCTTATCTTCAACACAAAGTGTCTTGGACAGTTGAAGGAGCTAATCATTGGCCCTTAACACAAAGTATCTTGGGCGGTCAAAAGAGTTAGTCCTTGGTTCTTAACACAAAGTGCCTTGAAGAGTTGAAGGAGCCAGTCCTTGGTCCTTAACACAAAGTGCTTTGGACGATGGAAGGAACAAGTCCTTGGTCCTCAACACAAAGTGTCTTGGACAGTTAAAGGAGTCAGTCCTTGGTCCTTAACACAAAGTGCCTTGGATGATAGAAGGAGCATGTCCTTGGTCCTCAACAAAAAGTGTATTAGATGGTGAAAAATGGCAGTCCTTGGTCCTCAATGTGTATAAAGGTTTGCAATTTTAAGTTTGTTCATAAGTATGTATTTCCTAAACTCATAAAATAATTGCAACATTAAAAAAAAAAAAATTCTAACCTCTTCACGAAGAAAATCTTGATTCGCACCAAAGAATTGAAACTCTAAAAAAAATAAAAATGAAGAATGTTAGTTTCAATTTTGTTAAAAATAATCACACCAAAATAATCAACACAAAAAAAAAAAAGAAGAAGAAGAAGAGGGTCAAAATAAAGGGGCAGTTAAAAAAATAAGAAATAAATAAATAGGTAAAAAAAAAAGGAAAAGAGAAACAAAAAAAATAATAGGAAGTTACGTGTTTAACAAAAACAAAATATATTATATATTTATATATAGAAATGAAAGGTTACATGTTTAAAAAAAAGGTGACTTTTTCTGCTAAAACCTCAAACCAATTCCAATTACAATTCCGCCGCCCTAGAAATTTTTTTTTAATAATAAAAGGTGACTTTTTTCTGCTCAAACTAATTCCAATTACAATTCGTTTCTGCCGCCCTAGAATTCTTTTTTTTAATCATATGTTTCTGTTTTTGTAGAAACCAATTAAAAAAAATTAAATTTGCACAGCAGAAACCTATACTGATTCATGTCTTTGCATGTGGCAGAAACTAAGAAGAATTAAAAAAAAAAAAAGAGAGAATGGGCGAGAGAAAGAGAGTTAAAAAATAAAATAAAAAATAAGTTGTTTACCTTTGTTTGTAAGGTTTAACAGATTTGTTTTCACATCTACTAATTTCTTCATATAAATAGGGGGGTAATAGACTTCACTTAAACCCAATTTACCATGAAACGTAAAAAGCCTGTTCAAATCAAATTTTATTTTTATGGGTCTATTAAATAAATAAATAATCAAAATTCAACAAATAAAAAAAATCTAATTCTCAAATTTGAAGGATAAGAATTTTATCAAATTCACATTTTATTCTCAAATATTTAAATGTTTGAGATCAAATCAAATAAAAAAAATTCAAAATCGAACACTTCAAAAAATAAAAATAAAAAATCAAGATTTATTAATTTATTTATTTTATAATAAATAAATAAATCTTGAGGGGACATTTGTAGACATAAAAATAAAATAAAATGAAATGGATTGGATCGATTTAAATCATTAGCCCAATTAAATCAAAATCTACTAAGGTCCATAAATCCAAAAGCCCATATCATATTTTAAATAAATAAACAAACAAATAAATAAAAAAATAAATAAAATCATAATTACATAATTATCTCTTTTAATTAGATGTAATTGAGTAATTATCAAAATTAGCGCGAATTCTCCCCTATAAATAGGATCAATGGTCCATAAGACATGGGACAGAGAAAGCAAGCAAGAAAGAAAGTAGAGAACGCCACGAAATACTAAAGAAATCACAAGGCTGAAAGAAGGGAAGAAATTCTGTCAAACTTTAGTTCAGTGAACCCCAAGAAGATTAAAATCTTCTTTGAATCAAACAGGTTCACACCAAGTCTAAGAATATCAAAGTCTTCTTCAAATCAAATCAAATCAAATTCAAGTCCAAGTCCAAGTCCAAACCTCAAAATTCAAATTCCAAACAAGTCAAATCTCGACAAATCAAATTTTCAACAAATTATTGAAGACCAGAATTCAAGCCACGTGGCCCCTCGTTTTCAAATATTCAGATCATTAATTAGAGATTTTGTAATTTTGTAATTAAAAGAAAGTCAACATCACTTGTATTTATTAAAATACAATTTGTAACGATTTCTGTATTTTAATACACGAAATTCCGTCGTACAGCGTTACCTGTCGAATTAATTGATTACTTCAATAAGAATATGCCAACAGACAAAACAATTAAAAAAGGTTCGGAAGAAGTAATTGAATTCTAGCGAAAGTATGAAAGATGTTGGCCAATTGTTTCTGCAATTGCGAAAAATCTGCTGACATCTCCGGTTAACATTATTGCTTTGGAGTCTGCTTTTAGTACATGTAAAAGGATTTCGACGGATGTCAAGAGCCGACTGAAAGAAAATGTTTTACAAGCGTTAATGTACATGAAGGATTGATAGGATGCTCATTTTCAACTACAAGATAAATACGCCAAAATCACATGTCGTCAGGTAAGTGATATTTAATTTAATTATATTAATCAAAATTTCTTATTTTTTAATTGTTACATTTAATTTTCTTTAGAAAATTGTACACGTTTCAACAAGTTGTTTGGGTACAATTTTTAACTCTGCCTACTTAAAATTGATATAGTTGGTCCTAAACCCGGATAAAAAGGGATGGTTTACATTTTATCTATTTTAAAATGAAAACGAAAAAAAATGTATTTTTTCTAAATGTAATTCAAAAAAAAAATCGTCTTCATTACATAAATATTTAACAATTTATAGAAAATATTACTATATGATATTAATAAAGAAATTCTCTTCATTAAATATTTTTTAGAAATGCATTTGCATTCATTTGTTTTTTCTATAAAAAAAAAAAGGACGAGTTCGCCCGCAAGCAACGAACTGAGCTAGCTCAGCTCATTGAAAGCGAGTCACGAGCACGAGCCAAGCTCGTGCGTATACGGGTCGAGCCGAGTTCGACCCATTGTCATCCCTATTTGTAGTGGAAATAACTGGTTTGGTCCCGGAGTTTTTACTTAGTCGGATTTCTTCGTCAACATATTTGGTGTTATTTGTTATTTTCTTATTACAAACTGCAACAATTCAACTTATGATAATTGGACTGTTTGATTAATTATTTGGTAACAATTAAAAATTGACTTGTTGCTTTTAGTTGTGTTAATTCCGCACGTAAGGTTAAAATTAATCGGTAAACTAGATCTTTTCTAATGGTATCGGAGTCTAAATTCGATTTCTAACCTTAGATTTCTCGTTGGGTACTTCATTATCTGTCCAGCCATATTTTAATGGCAGTAATCATGCCTACTGAAAGGTTAGAATGTGAGTTTTTTTAAAATCTATGGATGAACGCATTTGGTTGAATGTTGTTAATGGCTAGGATGTCCTTAGTTCTACTGTTGATGATGAAGTAATCCCCACTCCCATTCCAAATTGGACTAAAACAAACCTAGAAGAATGTAATTGGAACAGCAAAGCTTTGTATGCATTGTTTATAGCTGTGTCCCCTGAAGAGTTTAGACGAGTGTCCATGTGTGAGGCAGCTAAAGAGATTTGTGATATTTTACAGACCATACATGAGGGAACTCAGGCTGTTAAGTACTCTAAATTGCAGATGCTGACCACTGAGTTTGAAGAGATTGAGATAAAAGAGGATGAGACTTTGGATGAATTCTATGCGAGCTTAAATGACATAGTTAATTTTAGCTTCAACGAGTGAATTCCGAAGCCAAAGATAGTAAAAAAAATCCTTAGATCTTTATCCGAGTGATTTAGACTTAAAAATCACGACTATTGAGGAGAGTAAGGATATGACTCTATTAAGCCCCCGTTTGAGCCACATTATTATAAAAATGAAAATAAAAAAATATAGTCATTATGGACCCCCACACAAAAAATAAAAAGTCAAATATGATGGCTTGATGGATGTGTTGGATAACAGTCATATTTTTCATTCTAATGAGGAAAAAAAGGGCTCAAACAGAGCCTAAGGTAGAAGAGTTGGTTGGATCTCTCCATACTTATGAACTGACATTAGCTATACCCACAAACGATAAATCTTTAGCCTTAAACACTATGAGGAATACTCGTAGAGAGTCTTCAGATTCAAGTTTTCCTAATTAAGAGGAATTTGCATACTTCGCTAAAAAATTTTGAAAGATGTTTAGGAATAAAAAGAAATCTCAAGAGAAGCATAGAAGTGGCCCTAGTGAATCTAGTAAGAGTTCTAAATCTATGAGATGTCATAATTATCAAGGTTTTGGCCATATTAGGAGTAAGTACCTTAGTAGCAAGAGACAACAGGATAAGGTTATGAACGTTACTCTCATTGATGACGAGTCTATCTCAGACAATCAGAGTAAGAAATCCACTTGAGAGGAGAATGGAAAATATATTGCCTTCACTACTAGGATTATGAGTGAATCTGGCAAGGAAAGCAACAAAGCTGATGACATAGATAGTGGCGAGGAATCAGAGGAAGATTCTGATAGTGAGGGAGATATTCTTATACATGCACTAAAAGGACAGATCATATGTGAGTTGTTTATTTAAGACGTGAATATTGGCTTTAATTACTATGTTAGTGTGAAAATATTTCCAAAAACCCAATTACACGTTTCTTTGGAGGGAGAAAAAAATAATCTTTAAGTTGTTGGCCACATGGCAGCCTACTATTGGTCACTTACTCTTTCACATGGACTTGTGTTTGCTTGAAATAATATGGACCATTGATTTAAAATGGAGGGCTGAGATTTGCATCCACTTTTCTCTCATTCTTGAAGTAGACAGCAGGAGAGAGAGGGACTAGAATTTTCACTTTCCTTCTTTCATTTTCATCAAATGGCGGATTTTTTCTCTCTCTCTCTCTCTCTCTCACTCTCTCTATTTTGGCGATTTTTGAGCCTTTACCAAGGGATATTCTTCAGATCTGATCCTGTATATTTTTTTGGCCATATTTCTGTAGTGAGGCCTGTATTTTGGGGTCGGTGATCTGGTTATTTTACAGTTGACTATCAGTATTTTGTGTGTTTTTCAATTTTTGGTTAGATTTTATGTTGTAAATTGATACTACATTTGAGTCCAGGTCAGGGTCGGTTAGGGCTATTATTGTGAGGTCTTTTGACAGACCGATGATCTATAGATTTCTTGGTGTAATCTGAACTTGTAAACGAACTCGTGTTCTCTCTTGGGTGGTTCTTGCATAGTGACAGACTTGGGTTTTTTGCCTCTGAACCCCCAAGATTAGGCTTGATCGAATTGGGTGAATAATTTCTACGTTCTTTAATTTTCTGCATGGTTTTTATTATTGTTGTGGTTGATTGATTGGTGATTGAAACCGCACATTAGGTGAAAAATCCCAATAGTCAAAGAATGATTCAGGGCCTCACATAGTTTATTCTTTTCCTTAATTGTAAGGTAGTCTTTAGAAATGTTAATCAATTCCTTATTATTTTCCTGTCATTATTTTAATGTTCCAGTCATTCCATAGATGTGCTGAAGCCTCTGTTCCACAATTTCTATTTAAGGGCTTTATGCCATGAATAAAAGGAACTTGAATCTTCTCTCAACAAATCATTATCAAAGTGTTCGATTCACCTTGAATTAAATCATTAAAAGAGGACAAGGATCCCTCAAAGAATCCTAAATATATTAATTTGCAAACATGGGTAAATTACGTAAAGTCAATCCTGGTGCTTTACTTATTAACAAACTAGTACGCACTCTCAAACAAAAGCACGTAACATATTCGTAAGGCTTATGATAGAATCTATAAGGAGAGCATTAAAATTTTAACTACGAATAAAGTCTTAGGTACGAAGGTCAAGGAACTCGCCTATCGCTAGCTTCTCGCTCGAGGGACAATATCAGGCGTAAAACCCTACTTCGCATTTTTGCAGAGTTTTACACTGTCCAAACTACCCAATTGCCTTCAACTATAATTACCCAATGCCTTGTACAAATTTTGTGTGGGTGTCCATTGTGTTGCCTCTCCACATTATTCCTTAAAGATTCAAGAACACAATCCATTGGAGAGATCATTCTTGAATTCATACAATCACATTGGGGAAAAACATCAAATCCATTGAATCCAAAACAGTCACTTCCTGAACACCCTTAGGTAGGTACTTTCTCAATCGAACTTTAGATGCTACTGAAAATTGAGAGAGGTTGGACTACAAGCGCAGGGAACGTACAAGAATTGGTTATTCTTAGTAATCCACTTGAAAGAGACAATTGTTGAAGATCGAGAGCTGATGATTTCAGCAGGATCTTGGAGGTTACAGAAAGTAAATCGAAAAGTCTAGTAGAATTCGCTAGGCAGCATCTAACTGTAAATTCATGTTGTCTATAATGAAGTAACAGGCTTGGTCACAAAATTTTTACCTAGTTGGATTTCTCCGACAACATATCTAGTATTATGTATTATTTTCTTATTACAAACTGCGGCAATTTAACTTATGATAATTGGACCGTTTGATTAACCATTTAGAAATAATTAAAAAATGACGTGTTGCTTTTAATCTTGCTAATTCTGCGTGTAAGGTCAAACTTAATCGGCAATCTAGATCTTTTCAAATGGTATCAAAGCTTTTCATCTTTCATCAAATAGAATTTTTCGGGAAAAATGAGTTTTGGAATATTGATTTTCGGAGGAATAATTATTTGAAAAGTAGGAAAAAATTTTGAATTTATGTGTAAAATATTTTATTGTAAAAATGTGTAGTTGAAAATGAATTTAAGAAAAAAAATTGCCTTTTTTTTTTATTAGAAGACGAACGGTGGCTTAAGTAGACGAATCTTCCATCTTTCTATCCAAGCCAGTGTTTTGATCAAGGCAGGCCCGTAAAATAAGTTGGGCTTTTCAAATTAAAATGGCTTGGGCTTATTCGCCACAAAAATTTGGGTAGTAAGGAATTGACAATAATAACACCAAATTCAATACTCCTTTTACAATAATCACACAATAATCATAATGCAACCCTAACGTTTGTAACAATGGTAATTTTAACTAAAATGATATAAGTTAAGACTTCAGACCCCTATAATTATAACAGTGTGATTGTTAATTACTTCATTCTCCATTATTATAGGGATTAGTTATTTTTATTTATTTTTAAAAATATTTATATATAATTTTTTTTTCAATAACTTCGACTTTATCCGTATTTTCTTTTATAAATAGTGTTTCAGTCATACCAAATCGACGCAAACACCCTAAAAAATAATAAAATATATAATCGATCCAACTCGATTGAACTAGTATGTAGCGTAAGAGGCAAGAGAACTGGTCAATCCAATCCTTTCCTATTTATATGAGTAGAGTCATCCTATCCGTTTAAACGTAGCTACCAATATAAAACTATAAGTTCACGATGCAAATCCTATGTTACTCAAAAAGCATCATCATCATCATTATTATTATTTTATCAAGAATGAGTTTGAAGCCACCATTGCTTCGGCATCTTCAAACGAGTTCGATCCCTTTGATCATTCATTTTTTTATTTTTATTGAATCATAATCCAAGTCCACTTTTTAAGATTTATATATATATATATATATATATATATATATATATCCTAAACAACGGTAATTAGCCTCTGTTGATGGTGTACGTATTTAATGATTCACCAATTAAACGGTGTGTCACGTCACCGGTACTAAGGAGATCATTCTTGTATATATATATATATGTGTGTGAGTGTATAAACAATACAATGCCAAGCCATCTTTTTCATTGTCATCAAAATTAATAAATCTCAGAATTCGTAAATTACGCAAGTTCCAAGAACCTCTATAAATTTATAATTCATACTCAACCAAAATTTTACCTAAATTCACATAATTTTTTATGGCAATGACAAAGTACACCATATCTACTCAGAACGCAGTCCAGGAATGTTCTGTAGGCCCATTTTTCTGAGGTTTTTCTTCGCAATGGCGGGTGGGTTGTCAAGTCCCATGCTTCGACTATACTCGTTTGCGAGCATGACGAGTCGATTCTTGTCTCTACGCACATTCTTATTGGAATTGTAATATCCAAGCCATGACCCGTAAGCTGTGCCTTTAACCTTCGCATCTACACGGGATAGTGCGCGTTCAACCTGAGCAAATAAGTGAGCGTTTTCACATCACAATTCAGACATGAGTGAGCGTCAGAATATGCTTTATATCTTCTCAATTAGCCAATGAAGAGCTAGAAAAAGGACGTTGTTGATGAAGTACTCATTGAACACTCACCTGTTTCCTCGAGTCTGAATCAACCATTGGTTCTGATGCCTTTGTTATTGGCAAGTCTTTGATACTGGACAAAAAGAACTCTTCCCAAGGTGCCAACAAGAGTATACCTCGTCCTTCTTTACCTTTACGTCCAGTTCTACCTAGTCGATGTATGTACTGTTGTCTATCAGCTGGCACGCCAATCTACATTTGCAACATTTGTTATGGTTTTGTACATAAAATACATTGAGCTTAAAGTCATTAAGAACGACAGCTTCAAGGTTTAAGCTTCAATTTTTAAAATAAATTTTGTGAAAAATGATTTTTTTTAGAATGCGTAGTTAAAAAAATAATAATAATAATTTAAATTTACGTAGAACATTAAGAAAATACATCATTCAAAATAAATTAAAAAAATGAGCTCGAAAGGGAAAAAAAATAATAATAATAATAAGGAGAAAGCCACATCCTGCGAATCTGAGTGAAAACCAAGTGCTTTCCTCCCATATTCCAAACCAACCGCAATTTTCCCCAATCTCCCTCGATTACCACTCCTTCACTCCCCTTCCGACAGAAGCAACAAAAAATATTCTAAATCTTAAACAACCGAAATCTTCCTTAATTTCTCAAAAATACAAAACACGCACAAAAAATGAGAGAAATCCTTCACATTCAGGGAGGCCAATGTGGCAACCGGATCGGCTCCAAGTTCTTGGAGGTCATTTGCGATGAGCACGGAATTGACTACATCGGAAAGTACAGTGGCGACACCGAACTCTAGCTCGAGCAAATTAATGTTTATTACAATGAGGCCAGCGGAGGGAGATACGTTCCCCGCGCTGTTTTAAAGGATATTGAGCCGAATACTATGGATTCTGTCAAATCCGGCCTGTTCGGACAGATTTTTAGGCCGAACAATTTCGTTTTCGGACAGTCTGACGCTGGAAACAACTGGGCTAAGGGGCATTATACTGAGGGCGCTGAGTTGATTGATTCCGGGCTTGATTTGTCCGTATAGAGGCCGAAAATTGCGATTGCTTGCAAGGTCTTTTTGGTTATTTTCATTTGTTGTTGGTTGATATGATGTTTTTGTTGTCGGATTTGATAAGTTCTGACATTATAATTGTCAAATGAGCTGTATTAAGCCTCAAAGGGAAAGAATCAATCCATATTATGCAAGATTATAGGATTCTCTTAATTTGTTCTCTGTAATAATATATTTCCTTGTATAGTCATTAGTTTGTTCTATATAACATATGTCTCAATGCATATTCAATAATAAGAAGAAATATTATTTTCTTTCTCTCCAATTCAAACATGGTATCAGAATCATAAATCATTTTTGCCTCTTGACCTAACCATAGCCAATTTCTGCAGGCTTCAGAAATCAACTTTGTTTTTTCATTCTGCTCTTTATCTCAACAGTCTCTATCATGATTGGAGAAGATAAAGCCAATGATTTAGTATCAAATTCATCCCAAAATGTTGGTGAATTTAATTCACCCGCTCAGATTGTCACCATCCAAGGAGATAATTCCAACCCGCTCAGATTGTCACCATCCAAGGAGATAATTCCAACTTCTCAATTGGAATCAAATTGGATGAACATAATTATTCTCTATGGCATCAGGTCATGAAGATGAAGATTGCTGGACGAGAGAAACATGGTCACTTGACTGGTGATAAAACTCAACCTACAGCCACAGATCCAACATACAATAAATGGCGTGCATCAGATTGCCAAGTCAAGAGTTGGTTATTTGATGCCATGCAACCCAATCAGATGAAACGATTTATCCATTATGACACAGCCGAGCAGGTCTGGGATGCAATCAGGAAGACATATTCTGATGGTTCCGATGAGGCAATGATTTATGATCTACACAAAAAATCATTCACCATGAGGCAAAATGGAGCACCCGTTGCCAACTACTACAGTGAACTCACTGAGATTTTCCAAGAACTTGACCAATTAAATCCAAGCAAAATGACACATCCATCAGACATTGAAATCAGACGGAAGGAGATTGATCGTCTTCGAGTTTATATTTTTCTTGCTGGATTAGACAGCAACTTTGATCAAATTCGAGGGAAAATTCTGATAATGGAACCTAAACCAGAACTTGAGGCAATCTATGCACATATCAAAAGAGAGAGTAATCGACAGGGAACCATGTCTGAAGCTAACACTACACCTGAAGTATCGGCCTTAGTTGCAGCAAGGATAAAGCAACCTCAACCATCCGTTCAGAAATCAAATACCACTCGAAATCGACCCCTAATGAAATGTACTCACTGTGGTTTAGACAACCATACTGTTAAGGGTTGTTATGAGATCATTGGTTATCCAGAAGGATGGGTTCACAAAGGGCGAAAGAAGGATTCAAGCAGAGCCTCATTTGCTGAATCATCTCAAGAAAACATGTCAGAACCTTCATCAGGTACATCTAGTTCCAAGGCCTTGGTAACCACAGGTACTTCCTCTTGCACATCTTCACATACTTGTAATAGATCATGGATTATTGACAGTGGTGCCACTGAACACATGACATCTAGTTTTACTGGGTTACACTCCATAAAAAAACCATCCAGCCAAACTTATGTTACCACTGCTAATGGAACTACCTCCCCAGTTTTGGAAGAAGGTTCCCTATCTCTTACACCGTCATTAAATATAGATCATGTCTTAGTTGTCCCGTCACTTGACTATGAATTATTATCTGTTTCTCAAATCATTGACTCTCTTAACTGTACTGTGTGCTTTTGGCCATTGTATTGTCTCTTCCAGGATCTTCACACCAGGATCGTGATTGGATGTGGTACTAGGAAGGGAAAGTTGTATTATCTGGACTTAACAAAAGATTGCAGTAAAAGATTAAGTGAAGCTCATCTTGTAAGAGGAGATACATCGGTCCAGATGAAGAAGATTTGGCTGTGGCATAGACGTTTAGGACATACCTCATTTGGTTATCTGAAACTTTTATTTCCTGATTTATTTTCTCAATTTACTAAATCAGATTTTCATTGTGAAACTTGCATTTTGGCAAAGGTGTGCATATACACCACAACAAAATGGTGTGGTAGAACGTAAGAATAGACACCTCTTGGAAGTTGTTCGTGCTTCCTTATTTGATGCCCACATGCCACATTATTTTTGGGGAGAGGCACTTTGTTCTGCTGCTTACCTGATTAATCGAACACCATCTAGCACCCTCCAGTATCAAACTCCATTTCAGACATTGACCACTCTTCTTACTATACCGTCTACACCAAACCTTGAACCTCGAGTCTTTGGTTGTGTTGCCTATGTTCAGGTATATCCACATCAACGCAGCAAACTCGATCCATGCGCACTACGTTGTGTCTTTTTAGGATATACAGACACTCAGAAGGGATATAAATGCTTCCATCCTCCTACTCAGACATGGTACGTCACTACAGATGTTACTTTTCTTGAGGATGAATTCTACTACTCAGGGGAAGATTCTAAGCATCCTCCGCAGGGGGAGAACTCTATCTTTGCGGGAGACACTCAGAATCAAATCATCCAAGTTTCTAAAGAGACTAAACAACCTGTGACAATACTTAACGATGTAGTAACCACTGATTCACCAGCTACTACCATGCAACAAGATCAAGAGACTCAAAACTTGGTAACTCCAGATAATACTGAAGATACTTTCCCAACTTCTCCTGTAGTACCACCTCTAATCATCCCTGAAAATTCTCCACAGGTATCTAAGCATGCAAACCCAAGCATTTTAACTGAGTCAAATCACACAGAAAACACAGGTTATCAGTTACCCGCTCGCACAACTAGAGGGATTCCCATACAAAAATATGAGCCTGACCCTAAGGCAAATGTTAAATACCCTATCACTAATTACATGTCTATACATAGGCTCTCTTCGTCATGTGCATCATTTGCATGTCAATTATCCACTATTTCTATTCCAAGTAATGTGCAGGAAGCTCTGAAAGACCCCAAATGGACACATGCAATGAATGAAGAAATGGAGGCTCTCCAAAAAAATTCCACATGGAAAATTACTACCTTTCCTGAAGGAAAAAGAACAGTAGGTTGCAAATGGATATATACAGTAAAATTCAAAGCAGATGGTACCATTGATCGATATAAAGCAAGATTGGTGGCAAAAGGATACACTCAGACTTATGGGATCGATTATGATGAAACCTTCGCTCCAGTTGCAAAGATTAACACTATTCGGGTACTTTTATCTTTAGCAGCAAACATGGACTGGCCATTATATTAGTTCGATGTAAAAAATGCTTTCTTACATGGAGACTTAGAAGAAGAAGTCTATATGGATCCCCCTCCAGGATGTAAGAAGGTGTTAAATCGGATCAATATGGTATGTAAGCTGAGAAAATCTCTTTATGGATTGAAACAATCACCAAGAGCATAATTTGGGAGGTTCAGCAAATCAATGAAGAATTTCGGCTACAAACAAAGTAACTCGGATCATACCCTTTTCTTGAAACATAGGAAAGGTAAGGTCACAACCCTTATTGTGTATGTTGATGACATGGTGGTTACCGGGAATGATCCTGAAGAAAAGACAGCATTACAACGTCATTTAGAGACTGAGTTTGAGATGAAGGATCTCGGTGCTCTAAAGTATTTTTCGGGTATTGAAGTAGCTCGCTCGAAACATGCAATATTTCTCTCACAGCGGAAGTATACCCTTGACATTTTGACTGAAACAGGAATGCTAGCTTGCCAACCAGCAGAGACTCCGATGGAAGAAAATCACAAACTTGGTGAATATCTTGACCAAGTTCCCACCAACAAAGAAAGATATCAACGCCTTGTGGGTAAGTTGATATATCTATCACATACTAGACCTGACATAGCATATGCAGTAAGCGTGGTTAGCCAATTCATGCATGCACCAAGTGAAGCTCACATGGATGCTGTGAACA
>NC_036255.1:8286109-8357915 GCF_002742605.1 Olea europaea var. sylvestris | reverse complement strand
AGATTTGGGATTCGAACCTAAACATGCAATGAAATTACATTGTGACAACAAAGCTGCAATTGACATTGCACATAATCCAGTGCAACACGATAGAACCAAACATGTTGAAGTTGATAGACATTTCATTAAAGAAAAGCTTGAGGCTAAGATTATTAAATTACCATTTGTTAAATCCGAAGATCAACTTGCAGATGTACTCACCAAAGCAGTTAAAGGAAGAGTTTTTCACAGCTCAATTAGCAAGTTAGGCATGGACGACATATATGCTCAACTTGAGGGGGAGTGTCAAATGAGCTGTATTAAGCCTCAAAGGGAAAGAATCAATCCATATTATGCAAGATTATAGGATTTCCTTAATTTGTTCTCTGTAATAATATATTTCCTTGTATAGTCATTAGTTTGTTCTATATAACATAGGTATCAATGCATATTCAATAATAAGAAGAAATATTATTTTCTCTCTCCAATTCAAACAATAATTAATGTGCTACATGTTATGCATTTCCTTTGAAGAATGCAACTTTTTCTGTGCCTGAATTGCATGCATAATTACGAGTTTCCCTCGGTCATACCGTGCTAATAGTATTGTGCAGTTTGTTCTTTTGTGGGGAAGTGTCATCGCTAGGTTGCACGGACGTAGACATGACATGTGATTTGTACAACATATAGCTTGATAGGTAGGAGTATTAAGGTTTATTTCAATTCTGATTTACAATTCCATACGATTGCAATTTTAACATGAGGATATTTTATTGGGTGTCAAAATTTGGGTATGAATTATCAAAAATGTCACAATTTAAATTGTCTATCAAAAATGTCAATTCAGAACAATTTTGCCCCTCTGAATCATTAGAATACCTTTTGTGTCCTTGTACCAAAACTGTGTTAATTGTCAAGTGAAATGACAATTAATGTTTGAAACCAAACCACGAAAAAAAAAAACAAATAAGACATGAAATGAAAACAAAGGGAAAGAAGACAAACCGACAGACACAAAATCCCCAATCTCACTCTTCTCTCTCATTGAAATTGACCACCGCCCGATCGTTGACGAAATTGGAAGTTTTGCTGCAATCGTCGACCGCCCCACCATCGAAGACCACCAGCAGAACCTTAGGTGTCCAAGGTCCTCTACGATATCTTCAGGTTCGGTTTTATCTTTCTTTTTTTTCGCTTCCGTGTAAATTTTTTACCTCTACTGGAATCAATGCTGTTGGCTCATGGAAAATGTACTCTGGTTTTCTAAAATTGCAGAAAGGGTTTTCGTGAGTTCCACGTTGTATAAATCGGTTTGGAATTTTTGTTAGGGTTCTCGAATAATGTAGCTTGAATTTTGTTCCCCAGCATAAACATTAAATTAAAAGGTGTTATGGTAAGATTTAGAAGGCATGACAGAAAATAATTTTTATTAAGGGAAATTTTTATGGGATTTGGAAATGAGTACATATAAGTGGAATGATAATGTTAAATGAAATAGAGCAGTTGCGTGATCTGTGTTATAATGCATATCATGAATGAATTAAGGTTGGAACCTTCAGTTTTCGATGATGGAATATATTTTTGTTGGTTATGTATAAATGTAGGTGGGACATTTTTTGGGTTGTTTTTTTTATTATAAATGTTGGGATTACATATAGAATTTTAGAGCAGGAACTGGAAGGAGCTAGAAAGGTGCTATGTGAGGCGGGAAGTTGTCAACCTATAAAAAGGAAAATGAAGTTTACTGTGTGAGAGAATAGAGCAGAAAAACAATGTATTTGGATATAGAATCTAATTGATATGGTGTTCCTTATTAAAGAGAATGGAGGATTTGTATGTTTAGAAATTCAATATTTTACATCCTTTCATTTATATAATTTGGAATGAGATACATTTGAGATTTCAAAATTTAAGCACCTGAATGAATTAAATGCAAGTGGGACAGTTTTTTTATTGAATGGAAAAAAGAGTTTGATTAGATGGAAAAATTGATAAATAGATATTTAGAGTTGATGGTTTTGATTTATTGTGGATCAAAGTTTCAAACAAAGGAAGTTAAATTATGTGAGAAAATTTACCTTTGGATCCTTTAACCAAATATATTGGTATTTCAATGGACTGTTCCTAGCTTTGGTGGGAGAGCATTTTTTTTTTTTTGTTTTTTTTGTTTTTTGCCAACCCATAATGCTGTTGGCTCATGGAAAATGTACTTTGGTATTCTAAAATTGCAGAAAGGGTTTTCATGAGTTACATGTTGTATAAATCGGTTTGGAATTTTTGTTTTATGCTTCAAAATTTTTTTGTTTTTGTTTTTGGTCAACCCATAATTATTTCCCGTTTGTTCAGTGAGTATTCAAGATTTTATGGAACGAAATAGTAAAAGATAGGAAAATGGAACACAGCCCTAAATCTTTTAACTGTACTGGAATCAATGCTATTGGCTCATGGAAAATGTACTCTGCCATTCTCAAATTGCAGAAAGGGTTTTCGTGAGTTCCATGTTGTATAAATTGGTTTGGAATTTTTGTTTTATGCTTTAAATTTGTTTTTTTGTTTGTTTTTGGCCAACCCATAATAATCTCTCGTTTGTTCAGTAAGTATTCAAGATTTTATGGAAAGAAATAGAAAAACATAGGAAAAATGGAACACGGCCCTAAATCATTGCAAACAGAAAGAATACATATAAAATTTAGTTTTAAACCTTAAATTTAGTTTTTGCATTTTATAGGTGTGTAATTATTATTAGGGGAATAATATTATTATATTTTGAAATTTATATTTGTAACATCAACATGTTATAAATTGTAATCGCATTATGGAGTTTTGTAAATAATTCTATGATCATGAAATTACGTTTGAAGCTACCGACTTACCTACACCTATTGAAATAAAGGATTTTTATATCGGTCCATGTATGGATCCAAGAAGTTGATATTTTGGACATGCGGATGTATGAATGAAATAGTATTACTTTAGCTTAAATTTTAAAAACATTTTTATATCTTGGTTTAGGCATTAGGTCACCACTCGAATAAAGTTTTAGGTTTAAATACGGTCCTTTTTATAAAATAAATATACAGCAATGCTAATTAAAATTTAAGCATTAGATATAAATGTATTTTGTTATTCTTGGTTGGGAATATTAGTAATTAATTTATTTAAAAATTAAAGTTTTGAGTCACATTTATTTATTTATATTTAATTAATCTTCAAACGCATCATATTACATCCAAATTTTATGAATTGTTTGATTTGGGCAACATCTAAAATTCAGATTACGTGAATGTTTTGAGCAAATGAAATGAGAAATAATTAAAATGGAAGTGTCTTAATTTTCAAGGAATGTCATTTTGTTTGTGAGCATAACATAAGTTCTTTGTGCAATTCAAATGAGGAAACTATTAATGGAAGTATTTACCTTAACAATTGTTGACATTCCAGTAAATGCCGTGTAACTTGTGGTGCATTTCTTCATAATCTATGGAAATGACCTTTTTGTTTTCCAACTTTTGTTAGACATCTAGTCCTAAGCATGCTGAGATGCACAATGCACTCCACTATAATTTTACTTGTGAAAAGAAATATATTAAAACAACTTTTTGCAGGATGACTTTTATCGATAACATTTAGAATTGTACCTTGATGTGGAACTTGTTGAATTATATTATACTTTACGAACTTGTAGAATTAAATTATACTTCGGGCAATTACGTATGAGAAAAAATATTATACTTCAGGCAATTGTTGTACAATTTGAAAATTACTTGGGAAGAAGTTTATAAAATGTACATATCTGTTGACAGGCCGTTGTTTAGCTGGATTATTAATGATATTGATTTCATAGGGAAAATTTGTAAATTACTTTTTAGTTTAACTTGTTTTTTCCCATAAATTGTCCATGTTCAATTCGTTGTTTCGTTCAATAGCGTGATTGCCACAATTGTTGTGTTGTCATGTATAGGTAGTCCAGTTTAATTGTTGAGGACATCTATCTGTTTGATATCAAAGCAATAGCATGTCCGCCGTTGTCCCACAGCTGTAAGCTTCTCTCTTTCCCTCTCGCTTAGTTGTGTATTTTTCAGTTATTTTTTCCTTCCATTTAGTTCACGATAATTTGCAGTCGTCTTGAACTAAAGGGAATTTCATTCGTTGCCCTTGCATGTCAATTTAGTTCACTTGCACATGTCAGTTTAGCAAGCAGACCAACTCCCAACGAACTGTCGTACCCGAGGTTTCACCTCAGTTTTTCTAGACAGTTAACCCTCCAACCGTCGGTATCCATATGTCTCAACAAATCATCTGTCGATACTGACGGTTGACTTGAGTTTCTCTCGACAGTTCACTGTTATGGCGCATGATTTCGCTTCATTAAATTGCTATATACGTTAAAATTGTTTATTTCACTTCATTAAATCTTCATTAAATTGCTATATACGTTACAATTGTTTATGTTCATCCTGTAACCACGTTTTTTCCAATTCACCTTACAGGCATGATAGAGTTTAAATTTCGTATTCCTGAAGATGCAAGATTGTAGGCCCACATTTCGTAATGTAGCAACCTCAAGCTGGTGAAGACTGTGATGGACCATTTCGATGAGCGGCAACGGGAGAACTTTCGCAACTCCTCCCTCGGGTATCTGGCCGAGGTTCCGGTTATTCAATTCTCTGCCCAACTCATCCAGCAGCTATGGTTCAGCACACAAGGGCACCTCACGAGATTTGGTCTACAGGAGTACACGCTTGTGACGGGGTTAAGATGCGGTTCATTCCCAGAGGGTGCTGAATACGAACGAGTGCTACAGAGGAGGAGGTTGAAAGAGAGGTACTTTAAATCCAATGACAAGATTTCTTTGGCTCAACTCCAGTCTGCTATGGCCCGATCTTTGACGCCCCGAGCTAATCGCTGCAAGCTAGGGCTGGTTCTAATTCTCGAGGGACTTTTCAATGCTCCGAATAATAATGTCGGTATCCATTTGCCTACACTATCAATTGTGGACGACCTCGACATATTTTTTGCCTACCCTTGGGGTAGGGTCGGATATAGGCGTCTGTTGCACGGATTTCGGGGTACTTGGGCAAAAATATTCTAAAAGGCGAAGAGGAGGAAGGAGAAGGAGATTACTTACACGGTCTACGGCTTCCCCATCGCCATGCAGGTATGAACATTCGTTCTACTATTGTAGCATGCCTGATTTTCCCTCGGTAGCGTCGTGCCTAGAATATTTCGAAATTTAATTTCTCTTTCTTGCTCCGACAGGTATGGGCGTACGAGGCGCTTCCGGAGGTTGGGGAACGTTTTGATGAGCAAGTAGGCGAACGACTGCACGACTTCTTCGCTGGTCGGCACGAAAATAGCTACAGCATCGTACGTACGATGCATTCTTCAAGAATGTCAAGGTATACATAGAACACGATCCCAAGTTCCTTTTCGAACGTTTTGGTACAATCTTGTGCCTTCTAATATGAGTATTGTAACCTTATTTTGCAGCTCCACATGTACGCAACACTGCGTCCCACCGATGCTGATGCTCAACAACCTTATTTTTCCACTCTCGTGTTGTACGATGATCCCCCTGTTTCGGTTCTTGATGACATTGCAAGGACCGTTGTAGTGCCACAGTTCAATGCATCGGGCGGCGGCAGTTGCGATGGTGGACATACGGGAAGGGAGGATTCTGACGAGGAGGCATCTGAAGGAGGAAGCAGTGAAGAGCAGAAGTCCGGAGGTGTTGAGGAAAAAGGTGCGTCGGGCAGCGATCCCAACAGTGAGGATACTGGCGAGTTCGAGGGTGACTGATCCAGCACCAGTGAGGACACCCATGGAAGAGATAGGGGTGCCTCTTTCTCACCTCGACCGCAGCGAGGTCTTTCTCCACAGCGATGGAGCATGACACAGGCAAGAGTTGTTAGAACATCTACACTAGGCCTTAGTAGAGGGGACATGGAGGAGCTGATGTTACACCAAAGAATCCTATTTGAAATACGACTTCGGACAGTGAAGCTTGAAATCGAACAGCACGTGAGCTGGAAATGTACATGTCTTCGAGAGTTCTTAGCTACCCTCGTGGCCTGAGCTGGTCCGACCACTGCTGCAGCTGCGACGGACGCCGCCATTTCAGGTACTTTGCCAGAAGGTATGAATGTTTCCTGCGTACAGCTTTTACTTTAGAATCTTAACCTACGTTCATCAATAGTCATCATACCTGTGTCTGACATAGTATTGTTCTTGTTACAATAGTGACGTAGACGTATATGGAGGACCCGCGGAGCCATGCCCGGACAAGCAGGACATCCCAATTGACACAGGAAATATGCAAGGTATATGGGTTTTTCATTTGTGCAATCTAAATTTATTACTTCTTGGACTTCGCACGGTTGGAAAGTTGCCCCTTTTATTTTAATGAAACTGTTATAATATTGTTCTCATCAGACGCAGCACACTTTGCGCCACACCATGACGATGTCAACCTGCCAGTGGTCGTTGCAACCGAAGAAGTGCAAGGTACATGCATCCCTTACGAGGGTTTTTTTCGATTGTATGTAACGGCATGTGCACTTATGTATGTGTTGTATTGGTCAGATATAGGAGCCCTCGAATGAGGTCAGGGACGACGATGATGATGACGATGACGATGCGGAGGGTTGTGATGTGATGAATGGTGATGGTAATTTAATTGGCTATATTAGTAGTGGTTCCATTATGCATTGGATCACATGCGTTTCGGGTAACTAACATGGCCCGTTTGGATTTTCTGTAGGCGTTGTTACTGAATTCTCAGCTCCCGGACCGGTACTCGAACCACGAGCTGGAGTTCCTATAATGAGACGGCGCTCGGCCTGCTTGCGACGATCGGCTGTTGCTATCAAAACTTCGTATACGGGGAGAGGGCAAAGAGAACGAAGAATTAAATGTTATGAACTAGCCGGAGAGCACGACGATGGTCTTGTACTCATTTTTGGATGGTGACTAGATTGGTGGAGGTCGAGTTGGGATTTTTAACTGCATGGACAAATTCATTGTTATGGTTTTTGTATAACATTACATTTTACTTACTTTTGAGATACCGTGCTAATGGTTTCACGCATTCAATAGATTTTGCGTTGTCCGTGTTGAACGTCGTGTCGGTCTTGGATGTTACTAACACTTGTAGCTACTAGTACTACAATCTGGATAATTTTATTTTGACTTTCAGTACATGCATATTTCGGGGATGGTGTACATTTTTCCACGACGATCTTATTTTCTGTCAACTTTCTTATTCTGTTTTGTTCCATGTTTTCAGTGATTTGACCTGCTTTTCAGTGATTTGAACTGTTGTGTGCAGTGGTTATCCACGATACTTTGAAAATGAGGACGTGTAGTTACGTAAATGCAGTTGTAGAGGATTATATAGATTGTTTAATGTTAGTGTTCTCTTCACATTTGAGTCAGTAGCTCGAGGATGCTGCATATGTGCCGTTTTGGCTAGAATTCTGTCGTGAGGCAGGGATGTCAGGCAACATAAGAAATGATAATCCTAATAAACGAATTCCCAATATTGTCTAGATCATTTGAAGGTTAGATAGTTTGTATTTTTGCCGTATTGTGTCTTTCTTATTTTTCGAGTTTCTTTCTTTCTTGAGCGGCTGCATAACTTATTCTCCGTGAACAGGCTGGTAGCGATTTTGGTAGAACTGGACAGAAGGGGGCATTTTGAAACTGGTTCGATTACTTACTTTGTTGTAGAGTGGTATACATGGTTCTATGAGTTTGACCGATAAGCTCATCTCATTTATATGCATTGCTAAATGTCCAGTAATCCCAAGGTAAGTAAGTTGCTAAATTTATATAGGATGTGTGAAGGATGGATTCTTGCTTGTGTGTAAGGATAGATTATTGTTTTTCTTTACAACTGATTTTTATTTTTAAGGGTTGATTGGTGACAATTTGGGGTGGTATCCATAGTTGCATATATCTCCGGTGACATGGCACTTGTTTAATTGAAAACCAATGATTCCCGAACTGTTACGCTCTCTATATTTATTTATTTTACAAGAGCTGGTTCCCTATTAGGTAATTAAGTTATTTTCTTCATCCCGTTATTATCTGTAGGATCCTTGGCTTTTTCTTCATGGTGCTTCTTCTATGGTCACCTGTGGTAATGCTATTGCTCCCGTCTATGATACAAAGCTGGGCTACATGCAGCACCTTCACTGAATTGTTGAGCTTGCTTGCATCGCTGGCGTCTACGTTTGTATCATGAGAATGATTACTTTAAGGGGGACAAGAATTCACAAGTATGACAATCCAATGAAGCAATATGGAATGGATTTGACTTCAATTGATGAGGTATGGATGTTAACTACGTAATCATGATCTAACTATTATTTGATATGTCAGATATTGTCCAATACAAAGGGTAGTGTGTGGTATTGATTGAAAGATTTAACATTTACCTTCTTGAATGAGAAGCTTCAACGTCACATACCTTTTCGTATTCTTCAAGCATGTGGAGAAAAATAATGTCAATGTAAGAGTACGTAGTTGGCTAGTGAAGTTATGAGTTAATAAAAATCCTGACCGATCCTGTTACTTTATCCTTACTGTCAAAAGGGGTAGAAAAACGCTTTTTATAAAGTAAATAGAGGTCCTTACAGTAAAATCTGATAATTATTACTTATATTTGTAATTGAAAGCATTTATTTGAACGTAGGTTGCAGAGATGGGAGCTCGTTATGACGAAGGTCGGTAAACTAAACGTCATATTTGGTGCACGTACATGAGATGCAGCACACAGTGACAAAGTGTGGAATTTTATATTTTTGTTTGGGGTGTAAAATTTTCGCCTACTTGAAAGAGTTGATGTGATATTTGTTCGAACTGGACGTGTAGTAACCTATATTTGAAATGTTTGAACAGAGAGGTATTTGTGTTGCAATGAAGCCCCTTAGCTCGCACTACGACGGCATATATCCGCAGGGGTCCTAAGTTACTGTATCAATTATCACATGCAAGTACATTCATAATATTAGTTAAAATTCGGACGATGAGCCATTAAAAATGTCAAAACCATGACAACCACGACATTCAAGTTACAAAATGAGTTCATGTCTCTGTCATTGTTTTTGATGTGTCGTCAAACATGTACGTTTAGATCATCAGGCATACGGGCAAGACCCTGTAGCCTTTTCACTATGGTACAAGTAACTAGAAATTAGTTTTACAATATTTTACTTGCAGGACATCCCCATTGCTTAATACTACACATGATTAAATGAGCCTAATAGGTCCTGCTAATTATGGGAAAATAGGGATAAAGGTACACTTTACTTATTGAATAATCACACCAATTGCTTTCACATTGACAAGGAGATTGGACATGGTAGTTGGGTAGATGATGAACATAATTGCTTCCCCCATTCTTCTTGCTTATAAATACAAGATATGAGTTCATTGTCCCTTACAAACAACCTAGTTGAATACCATTCTGAGAATTAGAAGTCCTCACACACTACTTGTTTCATCATTACTTTACTACATCGACGTAATGAGTTCGTCCACAGGAAGCACCGAACCGTTCAACGTCAATGAGCCGTTACCAGTTTTCGATTCATCTCCGTTATTTTCAATCTACATTTCGTCAGACGATGAGGAAGCTAAGCCTCGTATTGGTAGGAGAGCCATTTCTCCCGTTTTGTTTTTGAACTTGGAAGATGTACCGACAGAGGGTGCACAATCACCCAACGGAGTGCTCAATGAGGGTTTCGAGGTCGACGCTGGATATGAGGGGGAAAGCGACGACGACTGGCTGGCTTACGTCCCACATAATGAGGTAATTATCATCTCGTCGAACGAGTTGAGTGATGACAGCGGGGGACAAGGGTTAGTTGTGGAGGATAAATGAAGTCAAACCAATGTTTCGTAGTGAATAAGTGATGTATAGTCCTGTATTTTGTACTTCTTCTATTTGATGAACACAAATTGTAAAGGTATGCATGACCATGCTCGTAAGATGTCACGAATGGTGTATTTTAGGGTCCAGGTGTCGAGAATGGCAGACACAATATGTTGGAAACGACAAATGAAGTGTCTGGCTTCAATGACAATATTATGTAAATGGACCCGTATTTTCTATTACATGGAGCCGATGTTATTAAATTGTGTTTATCGTGCTCTCATTGTGGTCAATCGTGTCAGGTATTGACGATGTTGCAAATTATAATCTGTTTTGTGGGGATTGAAAGATGCATTTTCGAGTGCACCAAAAACTGGGAGGTTGTTGGTGCACGAGGGCAAATTGTATGGTTTCAAAGATATATTCTATCATGTGTTCTTGCGTGTGCGTATTCAAAATAATATAAGGCCATAATGGGTATGCGCACAACATACCTTGAGCAGATGTTAAAAAAAGGGGTACATCATGCCCTCAGTGCAGTCAACTATTTAAAATGTTGAAATTTATTATTTACTTGGCAAGGACTGAAAAAATCGTTCTTACGTGGACAGTCGATGGATCGTAGGTGTTGCTTACTACCGTCAAGTATTTAGCACGACCGTGCAGTTGAAGAGTGAGTTGTATGCTTTTAAAGATGTTGTGTCCTATAAGATTTGTAATTTTATTTCATCGTATGAACGAAATGAACAGTTCACCATGTACGTGAAGCTGATATTGAATGCAGTGCAAATTTTCGTCAACTGTCAAGAATGAATGAGACATCTGTCTAGACCGACAGTTTAACTGTAACTATGGAAAACTTCTCTTCTATTACAAGTTGGCCCATATAAGTTCATTTATGTATAGAGAATGGTAGAGACATGCAGGAACGTGGATTTATGATGTGACACAAGGGTACAATTGATAACAAAATACTAATAACTGCATTGGTTTAGTACAAACGACATCGGTAAGAAGTAAACATACAACGTCCATAGTCACGGAGATGAGCCTATTTGAACGGGTTATGTTAGAAAGGGATTTGAACATGTGCTTCGATTATGACCCACTCTACCATAGTGGGTGCATTTCCTAACTCGTATCTAGATCAATAACGTCGTGTGGGTGGTCTACCTGGAGGACGACATACACTTGGTGGCAGAATAGCAGTACCTGTAATTTCGTTCGAGATAATCCAGTCCACGTCATGCGTAACAAGATAGATTGCTTCGCTGTAGGGACCCCTCCAATATTCCAATGTGTAAAACGGTGAGCATAAATCGTACAATGAATTACCTCACAAGTAGGCAGCACGACTTGCACGAATGCATGGCATACGATTAAGCTGAAACTCAAGACAACTGCACGTGTTATCGGAAAAGTTCACGATGTTCGTGTCATTGGATAGTCCAACTTGTGTTAAGTTGTCTGTCAGGCCTTGAGCTCGAAGCCTTACACCTGCTTCGAACGTTGTCTGTAACTCGCTTTCCATCCTCGATGACAACACGGCACTACATGTGAATGCATTGGTTCGACGTTCGTAGTACCACTTCTGCATAGTTTGGCGAATGTGTTCGACCAAGCATGTGATGGGCAATGAGAGTGCATGTCTCAACATTGAGTTCAAATATTCTGCATTGTTGTTTGTCAATATGTTATAACGTTGCCCAAAGAATAGTGCTCGTGACCAAAATGAAAAACCAGCTCGCTTCAAGTACCCATGCGCTCTTTCACTTACCCTACGAATCTGTCCCATAAGTCTCTCAAACTCTTCGACTCGAGAAGTTCTTGCAACTCATTTGAATAGAAATATTGCACTTGCATTGTTGTACCGCTGGATTAAGTTCTTCTCCAAATGCCAAATATAGTACCCATGGTGAGACAGGGGAAATACATGAGCAATGGCATTAGAAATACTGTTTTTCCTATCGGAAACAAAAATAATTCATCCGAGTCGCCTATAAGCTCTTTCAAGTTCGATAGAAACCACATCCACGTTTTATTTATTTCGGCATCGACGATTCCCCATGCTAGGGGATAAATCTATTTGTTGGCATCTTGGCTAGTTGTCAGCAGAAGTGTACCTTCGTATGGACCTTTCAAGTGACTACCGTCAACACAAATAATAGGCCTCAAGTAGTGCACGTAACCACGAATGCTTGCACCGAATAACAGGAAGAAGTAATGAAACCTGTTACGGGAATCAACTTCAATGTGGGTAACTGTCCCCGGGTTACTCTCTCCTAGGACGTGACAATAGGAGGATAGCTTCTGGAAACTATCCCCCGGTGTACCGTGTAGCATATGTAAAGTAGCCACCTTGCCCCTATGTGCTTTTTGGTAACTTATTTTCACACCAAACTCGCGTTCCATTTCACATGCAATAGTGGTAGGATCGTATGATTGGTATGGATTGTCCAATTTTCCCAAAATATGCTCGGCAATTACAGAAGTAGTGGCATGTCGATGTGCGTTACAACGAAAATCTACGAAACATGTGTGCACATTGTTGAATTTACGGATCATGAATATTGCAGACTGCTTCACACTCGAAGCCCATAACATCCACTTGCAATTATCGTTTGCGCATATGACAGTTAACATTTTGAGGCTTGACCTGCTGACCTTAAAGAGGAACTTCTCCTGCAAAGCAAGCACACGAATTTTCTAATACAACTCTTGCTTACTAAAGAATATATTACGTTCAACAATATCAGATGTATTTACACTTGTAATCTATTGGTATGTATCCGAACTCTGCGAATGTATTGACATTCCTTCGTGAATGTCTACAAAATTAGCACCATTTTTACCATGTAACGGGTTGCCTAACATCTCATGTAATGGTGTAGCCCCAACATATTCAATTGGACTATCAGCTACATTATTGCTTAGGGCACTAGGCTCATGACGGATGTCATCGTGTTGTACGTTATGGGAACCATCCGCTGCTCCGAACGAAGGGTCATGCAAATTTGTATTCCTCCCCATGTCAACACTCGGCAAATCAGTTTCCAAAATAGTAATGCAGAGGGCAGTTTCCATATGAACAGATTTGTACCAAATTAAGTCTTCATCTTCACGTATTTCGGCCGGTGGTAAATTGAAGTTCGGGACTCTGAACTTCAATTCAAGTTTGGTGCGCGGATTAATAACACCAAGTTTGTCATTCAACAGTAACAGAAGTTCGCCTAGGGTAATACTTCTCGGCACTAAAATGGAAGTAGTTTTGTCCTCTGTCCACTTCCATTCGTCATCCACGTGAATGAACTTTCCTCCATATGACACAATGAATCTAAAATGATTGTCCATACCTGAAATATTGGGATTAGAATAATCAGAATTCTGTACAATCAATATGTCGATATGTAATAGCATGGAAGTGGCACTTTCGAATATTTAAACTCATATAAAAAATTAAGGTGAAATAAAGGGCGTCAACGTCGATTTCGACTGTTCAAATGTCTAACCTGACAGTTTATAAATGTTGAGTTCAACAGTTAAACTGTCGAAACTGTCCAGAAGCTTTAGATGTGTTTGGTACCTTGTTCGAAACATTAATGGTTATAATAAATTCTCAACTACAACAACTACATCATCACAACATCTGTCCAGAAATAAATAACTGGATGCTTTATTAAATATGGAATGTCATTCTTAACATTTCCCCAAATCTTTTTGAAATTTATTTTTGGTATCTTCTCCCTTCAAAATTTTTTCACAAATCAAGAGCATCATGATTAATAAGAGTTTCAAAATCATTCTTCACTTTGATGATCATGTTGTTTTTAATATTTAAAAAACAGAAACCTAGTCGATAAAAATATAAACAATTCGTAATAACTAACCTCTTCAAATGGTTGATGAATGTAATAGTTGTGTTTTCTTGATCAAGGAATGAAGAAGAAGGATGAAGTGAGGGTTTGGTTGAAGAAGAGATTTGGTTGATGTTAAAATAGGGTTTTGTACTTTTTCTAGGGGAAATGAAGGGTAAGTTGGACATTTCTAGTTGAAAAAGTGTCATTTTTGATAAAATTATGTGCACATGCAAATATTTGGTGCATTTAAAAAAAAGTGAAATTTTTGATAATTCCCCTTTTAACATTCTGAATTCTTCTCGTCGGATAAACTGATTATTTTATTTTTCTGGCCAAATAAAGGAGAAATCTATATGATCGACCACCCATTTGAGAACCATAGTTTAAAACATTAATGTAAATTTCCTTAATGCTTCAAGTGTTATGTTGTGCTCGTGTATGATTATAAATGCATTAACTCTTATGCTGTGCGCTGTAAAACATTGATGAAGGCTTAATTTAAACTTACTGATTCTAATTCAATTGGATATGTTGACACAGTAAACTGTGTCGAAATTTGATGAATAATATCACTTTTCCTGACAGAAACGAGCCATTGAGTTGGAACTCATGGACTAAAGCCCTTGAGCCAACCAGTTTTATAGTCAAATTCTATCGTTAAAGTTGTCAAACTGGAACTTTTATTATTCAGGTGGAAATTGATTTATTCATTTACAGGATATTTGTTTAGATTTGTTTCATAGATTTTGTCCTTGCTTAGAATAGTAAGTTAGAGTTTCTTATTTTTTTTCTTTAAGAGCTAGAATTAGGGTCATTATAACTCGGTTGTTTATTAAAGTAAATATAAATTGAGAGTTTCTCAATTCTTTCAAATTATTAGGTATTCTTAGTGAACCAATGAATATTTGATAGCCAAATCCACGGTATTCAATTGAGACTAATTGAGTCAACAAGCGTACGGAGTGTTGATCTTCTGCAATATTTTTGTTGCACTAGGTTCACAATAGTCTACCATAATATGCTGATTCTTTTTCAAAGGTTGAACCCCAACCTTAAGAGTCCCCCACCACCCCTGTCCTAGAGCATCGTGAGGGAGGTAAATCGCAGGTTATGCCTCCAAGGGTACAAGGTGGAAGGCTGCTTGTACACTTGCACTTACCCAAGAGTCAAATTCATATTTCAGAATTCGAACCCTTGACGCGACAGCCTCAAGCAAAGCTGGATTTCTCCACCCTCCCCTTTTACCACTTGGAGATGTGCCCTGGGGGCATGCTGATTCTTTTTCATTTGTACAACAGGTTTTCAAGTCTGTCATTCGTTGGGTGGAGGAACTGGTTCTGGTATGGGCACCCTTCTCATTTCCAAGATTAGGGAGGAGTATCCAGACCGCATGATGTTGACATTCTCAATCTTTCCTTCACCGAAGGTATCCGACACTGTTGTCAAGCCATACAATGCTACCCTGTCTGTTCATCAACTTGTTGAGAATGCAGATGAGTGTATGGTTTTGGATAATGAGGCTCTTTATGATATTTGCTTCCGTACTTCAAGCTTTCGACTACTACTCGTAAGTCCAGTTCTCTGTTTTGTTTTTTGCTTTATCCTTTCTCATTGAAACTCAAGTATGGGCTGGATAATTAATCATATAGTGTAGATTTCATTGATCAGATGTATCAAATAAAAGATTAATTTTTTGGATCTTGTGTTTCAGTTGGCGATCTCAACCACCTGATTTCTGCTACCATGAGTGGTGTCACCTGCTGTCTGCAGTTCCCTGGACAGCTCAACTCCAGAAACTTGCAGTTAACCTTATTCCATTCCCACGGTTACACTTCTTCATGGTTGGGTTTGCGCCCTTAACTGCCAGAGGCTCCCAGCAGTACCAGGCCCTTACGGCCTGACCCAACAGATGTGGAATGCCAAGAACATAATGTGCGCTGTTGACCCACGTCATGGTTGCTACTTAGCTGCTTCAGCCATGTTTCGCTGTAAGATGAGCACCAAAGAGGTCGATGAACAGATGATTAACATCCAGAACAAGAATTCATCTTACTTTGTCGAGTGGATTCCGAACAATGTAAAGTCTAGTGCGTGTGATATCCCACCAAAGGGTCTAAAAATGGCATCTATTTTGTTAAATTTAATTGTAATCATGTTAAAAACAAGAATCACAGAATAATAAATTGATAAATCGAATTCATACCTGCGAAAGCCATCGTTGATATGAATAATAGTTATAATAGCGGCCAAAATCTTCTCTTCCTTGCTCCTTACAAAGTATTAGCTATCATTTGGACAAGCTAAAATAAAATAATAATGGAGAGGAGAGAGGACCTAGCCTTTATATAGGAAATAATTGAGCCGTCACATTACTACTAGAATTCTAATTAGGTTTATTTCCGGCCCACATACTTAAAATTATCACATCATATTAATTACAACTCATAAGGTGTAAAAGGCCCAATTGATCACTTAATAAATTTGGCTCAAATATAAATATCATTATAAGTCATACATCTAACCCATAAAATTTGCAATCGAATGTAAAGCCCACAAATGGAATTATTCCAACACTCTCCCACTTGGGCAAACATTTGATTGCTATAACAAAGTTTTAACACCCGGGTTAGACTACATAAGTGGCCACAAAAGTATAGCTCCAATGATGACACCTTACATAACATGATCCAGTTTAATAAGAATATTAACACCGAACATGAAAGTCATTACACCAATTAAACGATGTAAGACCATTCCACAGCTACAAATGTCAACATCGTTATCGACATGAATCCCCATCCTCCAACCAATATGGTAGTATGTGGTATGAACTTAGCACCAAATGTGATAAAAAAATGTGCTAATTCAAATCGGTTCTCATAATGCTTTGGATCAAAATGAAGCCACTTGTCTCTAAAAGAGACTCATCTTATGTTTTTATATGTCATATATCGAGATCACAAAAATATTATAATAAAAAGACATAAGTCAAATGCATGCTCAAAATAGTTCATGGATAGGAAAAAAATATTTTATTATCAGAAGGGGCTGCACCCGAAAAACATATGGGCTGCCTACGTACCCTATAGAGGGATCAAACCCAAAACGTAGTTCTTTACATAAATAACTCCCACTAACCAAAAACATCAAATGTTTCCATAATACTCATGTAAGTAACAAGTGTCTTAAAGACTTTTGGAGTGAACCCCTTAATCAAAGGGTTTGCAATCATTGCGTCTGTATTGATATGCTCTATTTTTGTCTGTCCTTCCTTGACTCTGTCTATAACCACCAAATATTTGATGTCAATATACTTTGACCCACTAGAACTTTTATTATTTTTTGAAAAGAATACTGCTCACTGTTATCATAGTAGATAGTGATCAATCTTGAGATGGAATCAACAACTTTCAAGCTAGAGATGAAATTTCTTAACCAAACGGCTTGGACTGTAGCCCCATAACATGCCACAAATTCAGCTTTCATAGTAGAAGATGCCACTAGAGTCTGTTTAGCACTTTTCCAAGAAATAGCATCACCAGCTAATATAAAAATATAACTTGAGGTTGATTTCAAATTATCTTGACATCCATGAAAATCAGAATCTAAATATCCTACCACCTCAAGATGATTTGTACGCTAGAATATAAGCATATAACCTTCAGTTTTCTTCAAATATCTCATAACTTTCTTAGCTACTTTCCAATGCTTTTGTCCTGGATTAGACTGAAATCTGCTAAGGACACTAACTGCATAGGCTATATACGGCCTAGTGCAAACTTGAGCATATATTAAGCTCCCCACATCACTAGCATATGGAATCATCTTCATAGACTCCCTTTCTAGCTCATTCCTTGAACATTGAGTTCTGTTAAAGCTTATCTCCTTTTACGATAGTACATCACTAGGTGCACAGTTCTCCATATTAAACATTTTTAGAACACGTCGTATATAAGCTTTCTAAGAGAGTCCCAATAAGCCACGATTTCTATCACGATGTATTTTAATGCCAAGTACATAAGAAACTTCTCCAAGATCTTCCATCTCAAAATTAGCAAACAACATTTTCTGTGTCTCGTGAAGCAACCCTAAGTTACTGCTAGTAAGCAGAATGTCATCAATATACAGTACAAGAAAAATAAAATTTCTCCCACTGATTTTGAGATAAATACATTGATCAGTAGTATTTTCAACAAAACCAAAAGATGTCACAACCTCATCAAATTACAAATACCATTGTCGAAATGCTTGCTTAAGTCCATATAATGATTTGTTTAACTTACATACCAAGTTCTCTTTTCCTTTCACAACAAAACCTTCAGGTTATTTCATATAAACCATTTCAGAAAGATCTCCATTCAAAAATACTGTCTTAACATCCATTTGATGAAACTTCAAATCGTAGTGTGTCACAAGAGCCATGATAATTCGAAAAGAATCTTTCGACGAAACAGAGGAGAAGGTTTCAACATAATCAATGCTCTCTCATTGAGTGAAACCTTTTGCAACCAATCTTACTTTCTTTCGTTCAACATTTCCTTTTGAATCGAATTTACTTTTAAAAATCCACTTGTTATCCACAACCTTAGCATCTGGAGGAAGTTCAATAAGATCCCAAACTTTATTCATTTCTATGGAATTCATTTCATCTTCCATGACAGCTATCCATTTATCTGCCTCAGAACTTGACAATGCTTGGTTATAAGTTACAAGATCAACAATATATCCAATATTAAAATCGCTCTCCAATAAATATGTAATATAATCACTGGGCAATGCAGATCTTCTTTCCCTTTGTGATCTCCTAACTTGTGGCTTAGAAACTGATTCAATTGTTGTTTGAGGAATTGGAGGTTCCTCGGTTCTTCATTAACAACTTCGATTGTTGAGAACCAACTCTTTCTTGTATAACAGGAATTGGAACAATAACTTGATTAGGTTTAACAAAAATTTCTCTCAACGTTGAACTCTCACCATCTCCAAAATCGTTCTCCAGAAACTTAGCAGTAATGGACTCTACAATTTTAGTGCCACGATTTGGACAGTAAAATTTGTTTCCTTTTGATTTGTCCGGATACCCAATAAAGTAGCCAGGAGTTGATTTAGGGTCTAATTTCTTTTCAAATGGATTATAAATTCTAACCTCAACTGGACATCTCCAAACTTTAAAGTGAGCTAAACTTGGTTTACATCCTGTCCATAATTCAAAAGGTGTCTTTGCAACAGTTTTACTTAGAACTTCGTTCAAAATATACATAGCAGTTCTCAAAGCCTCACCCCACAAATATTCAGGCAAATTTGTTCTACTCATCATACTTCTAACCATATCTTTTAGGGTTCGATTATGTCTTTCAGAAATACCATTCTGCTCAAGTGTCCCTGGCATGGTGTATTGGGGCACTATTCCACACTCTTGTAAAAACTTCGCAAAATCACCCATATTTTGACCAGACTTGTCATATTTCCCATAGTACTCACCACCACGGTCAGACCTTACAACTTTGATATTTTTTCCACATTGTTTCTCTATTTCCAGTTTGAAAACCTTGAATTTCTCAAGTGGGTGTGATTTATCATTAATCAAGTAAACATATCCATATCGTGAGAAATCATCAATGAAAGTTATGAAATATTTATTCCCACATAGGCCTGGGCAAAAAAACCGCCAAACTACCCAAACCACCAAACCAAACCGATTCGGTTCGGTTTGGTTCGGTTTAGAGTAGTCAAATGGTTTGGTTTGATTTTTTGTAGACAAAACCACGGTGGTTTGGTTTAGTTCATGGTTTGAATATCAAAACCGATGATTAACCGCCCAACCCGTTACATATTGAAACATTTAAAGAAAAAAAAAAGAAAGAAAGAGGACTCATAGACGAAGTAGGACTGTAGGAGTCAAAATAAATATGATAACCCACTAACTCTAAATCTCTCCAAGTCTCCAATCGAGCCTCAATTTCTCATTCCTTTCCAGACTCCAATCTCTCCCGTTGCAATTCAAAAATTATCTTACAAGTTACTTTCATATTCTATCTCTGAGTCTCGACACCACAATTTGACTATTGCTCTGCCAGAAATTGCTGCAGCCTCTAAGCCTCTATGAATCGTAGCTTTCCATCCTCTAGTGCCTAAATCTTATATTAATTATCTATGGAAATATAGTGTCACTTTGTAATTCATGATTTGTAATTTGTAGTTTGCTAAACTTTTGTAATTTGTAACTTTTATTCTTTGAATTGAATCTAATATGTTAAACCTTTGTAATTTTTGTTCCTGTCTTCCTCTTTCTTGAATTGTGGTCGTTTTGAATCCGAATTATTGATCTCTTTTTCATTGTTTGCTGTCCATTTTTTATAAGTTACCATGCAATATTATTTAAAAGTCCAAACCGAGAAACCAAACCAAATCAAACCGAACCGAAGTGGTTTGGGTTGGTTTGGTTTGAGAGTTAGAGTGGGTTGGTTTTGGTTTTAATTTTGCTCAAACCGACTACTTTGGTTTGGTTTTGGGTTGAGGTCGAAACCAACCCAAACCAAACCACGCCCAGGCCTATTCCCACATATAGTGGCAGGTAAAGGTCCACTGATATCAGTGTGTATTAAGTCCAAAATTACATTACTCCTAGTCGAACCCTTTCTCGTAGACTTAGTTAACTTTCCTCTTATACAATCCACACAGGTGTCAAAATCAGAAAAGTCTAAGAAGGGAAGTATCTCAACTTTTACTAATCTTCCCATTCTATCCTTAGAAATATGACACAAACGCTTATGCCACAACATAAAGGATGATTCCCGAATTAAAGCCCTTTTTCTTTGATACATTGGTAACACAGGAGACATCACCAAGAGCAGCCAAAGACAATTTATATAAACCATCACATAAATTGACATTTCCAATCAAACGAGAATCATTAAATAAATCAACCATTCTATTACCAAAATTAAATGTAAAACCACAAGCATCAAGTTTCGATATAGTAATTAAATTTCGTCTCATTTGCGGTACATAAACTGTATTTTTCAAAACAAGATAAAAACCAGACTCTAAAGTCAACTTCACTACTCCTATAAACTCAACATTCACTTAAACTCCATTTGTAACGCTCAAGCTTACTTCATTCTCACTTGGCCTCAGTTTGCTTGTAAATCCCTGCAAGGAATTCGCAATATAAATACTAGCTTCTTAATCTAACCATCAAGAATTCAAAGACACGTCTACTAAAGAAGACTCAAAACAAACTATGGCCAAGGGAATACTTGGAGAACTCTTCTTCTTTTCCAACCAAGTTTTGAACTTAAAACAGTCTTTCTGCCAGTGACCCTTCTTTTTACAGAACTTGCATTGATCATTTTTCTTTTTAATTCCTTTGAGACCACTAAAATTTTTATTCTGCTGACTTCGGTCGGACTTATTACCCTTAGGAAACTTAGGTTTATGGTTATGAGAAGGCCCCTTGTTCTGTGATGGCTGAAAAGCTAATTGTACATTTTCAACAGTTTAACGACACATCCTATACTCTTCTTGGGCACACATTGTTATGAGGTCATTCAAATTCCATTTATCCTGTTGAGCATTGTAAGCAACCTTAAGCTGATTAAACTTGCTAGGAAGGCTATTCAAAACATAATAGACTAGGAAAGGTTCCGCAATGGGAATGTCAAGAGCCTTTAGCTTAGATGATATATTTATCATTTTCATGACATGCTCCCTAATACCACTTGTACCATCGTATTTCATGCTCATCAATTTATCCATCAAATCCCCAGTTTCAGATTTATCAAACTCAATAAATTTTTCTTATATGGCATCCATAAATTTTTTGGCATTTTGATTATCGGGGATGACACCTAGAATAAAATCGAATATCAATCACTTAATGATTTTCAAACAAAGTTTGTTAGCCATTTCCCACTTTTCATATTGTTAGCCATTTCCCACTTTTCATACTCGGCTATATATTCAACGGTACTCTTATCTGTGGGTTTCTCAAGCTTTTACTCCATTGCAAAATTCAAGCCCAAAAGACCAAGTGTTATTTCTACGTCTCGTTTTCATCTCACATAGTTATTCCCAATCAAGGTTTCAATAGCAGAAAATTGATTCGAAAGAGATGAGAAATTATAAACTGTGGAAACATAAAATATCACTCTTAATATCATCCAAACGTAATGCATGCAATCAAATGGATGATGTAATATCCAACTAATTAATATGGGCTATTAATTAGATAATTCGTAATTTAAATCAAAACCATATGAATTTTATTACAGTAAGAACCTAAATGCATCATTATAAAGTCACATTTGAGCCTACAATATAATATGTTATAAGGTACTCTTAAACACATCATATAACTAGTTAACAAAATCACATTGGTTTTCGAAATACCAACACCTTTGGGCAGAAGCAAATTTCTAAACCAAGGTAAACTTGTTAACTGCCTTATGTCATTTTCCAAAACATCACATATAATAACACTTTTGGGCAAGATATTATATGCAATAAATTAAAATTGTTGCGCAAAAATATGCACATATTTTTATTGTAGAGAAAACCGAATAAATAATAATGAGTGTGCCACTTTGACAACTACCACCCATTTTTATTTCAAAATATTTATCTCTCAATGGGAAAATAAGAATCGTCTTAAAGCCTATGGAAAATTCAATCACAGAATAATACTTATGCAATAAATCATAATTTTTAATCGTTGAAAGGTAAAAATTCATATGTGATTGAGAGACGAAACTGGCAACAAAATTTCAAAAATAAGATTTAAACGGATAAATAATAGCAATATTTAAATACATAAACATTTTAATGGAAAAATATAAAAGAAGTCAATTTATTTATTTTAATCAGGTCAATTAGCAAATAAAATTTCAATTGGGTCAAAATCAAAATTTTAGGGTCAAACCGTTTTAAAAGTTCAAATTTAATACCTTTGGAAATTACATTTTTGACCCTGAATTGAAATTAAAAATAGGCCCTTCAATATTTAGAAATTGTATGGCAGGTCCTTATTTTAAGTAATTGCAATATGACCCCAATTGTTAATTGCAAACAGGGGCTTGTAATTCTCTTATTTACAATTGACCCCCCCCAATTGTTAATTGCAAACAGGGGCTTGTAATTCTCTTATTTACAATTGAAACCCCCGCCTCCACTACAATCGTTTTTCAGAAAACCCTAAGAAAGAAACCCTCTCTTTTCGTCTTGGCTGCTGGCATCGGGAGGTGACGATGAAAAATGGCAATCTGTAAAGTGTTAACTCTGGAAGAATGGATTTTATTTTCACAGGTGAAGAATCCATCCTGCAAAAGGCGTGGAAAACTTATCTAGGAGTTTGTAAATTCACTTATCAAACCTCAAATAAAAATAAGGGTATAAATTTCAATTGCCTCCACAGGCATAAGCAGGTTGAATTTAAAGTTTAAGCAACCTACTGCGTGAAAAACCAAAGAAAAAACATAGGTTCTTTGTGAGTGCTTCAAAACACGCCTGTGTAGCTGGAATTCACTTTTCAATTGATTGTTTTTAGGAGAAATGGTTTACTTTCATCATAAGAAACTGTTCTTGATAGACCTTGTATTACAGATTTAATTTCAAGACAATCGCGGATTTTGCTTGTAAAAATTGAAAGCTGGTAAGGACAACAATTTGTTGCTGTTGTCATGTTTCGGCTCTAAAATCAAACCAAAAAGAAAAATAGGGAAAAAAAAAAAACTATGGAGGATTCTTATCTTAGCACGTATGCTCTGATAACAATTGTTTAAATTTAATTGTAATCATGCTAAGAACAAGAATCATAGAATAATAAATTGATAAATCGAATTCATACTCGCGGAGGCTATCGTTGATATGAATAATAGTTATAATAACGGTCAAGATCTTCTCCTCCTTGCTCCTTACAAAGTATTAGTTATCAATAAGACAAGCTAAAATAAAATAATAATGGAGAGGAGAGGGGACCTAGGCTTTATATAAAAAATAATTGAGTCATTCCATTACGACTAGAATTCTGATTAGGGTTTATTTTCGACCCACATACTTAAAATTACTACATCATATTACTTACAACCCGTAAGGTGTAAAAGGCCCAATTGATCACTTAATAAATTTGGCTCAAATACAAATATCATTATGAACCATACATCTAACCCGTAAAATTTGCAATCAAATGTGAAGCCCACAAATGAAATTATTCCAACAGTGCGCTGCTGACCCACATCATGGTTGCTACTTAACTGCTTCAGCCATGTTCCGCGGTAAGATGAGCACCAAAGAGGTCGATGAACAGATGATTAACATCCAGAACAAGAATTCATCCTACTTTGTCGAGTGGATTCCGAACAATGTAAAGTCTAGTGCGTGTGATATCCCACCAAAGGGTCTAAAAATGGCATCTACATTCATTGGAAACTCGACCTCAATTCAGGAGATGTTCAGGCGTGTTAGTGAGCAATCCACTGCGATGTTCAGGCATAAAGCTTTCTTACACTGGTACACCGGTGAGGGAATGGACGAAATGGAATTCACCGAGGCAGAGAGTAACATGAATGATCTTGTGGCCGAGTACCAACAATACCAGGACGCTACTGCTGACAATGAAGAATACGTGGAAGATGAAGAAGAAGAGGATGTTGCATCTTAAGTTGTCTTGAATAGCTTCCGTCAGTTATCCAAACCTCTTGGTCAGTGGGTGATTGGTGTATTTGTCATCAACGGTTAATATGTACGATACGATTTGGGGTTCATTGTATTTGAGATTGGCTTGTAAAACTGTATTTTGTCATTCGTGTCAATGATGATATGTAGATGTTAGTGTTGGATTTTTATTTTTGTCAAATTCTAATGAGTTGTACTTTGCTACTTTGAATAGAGCATGTTTGGCTGTGCTTAAAAACACTTTTTGGTTATTTTTTCGGGTGGTTAGTTGATGCATTCTGCCATAATAAGCAGCTAAAAACTTATAAAGAAAGGAGCTACAAAATTATAAGCGTCACAAGTGTAGACATCCACAAAATATCGAGACGAATTTCGACTAACTAATGCATAAAAAGGAGAGGGACAATGAGTAGGCATAATTAGCTTCAAATGGGCTAAATATGTTCAATGGCTGTAGCAAAATGGTTTTCAGTTTTGACAGGTAAATCAAAGACAAATTCCAAAGCGTCACAACTGTAAAATCTCCAGATTTCAACACCAATCTACCATCAAATTGCAATTCCAAATAAATTACTGCTCATCCTTGCCAGAGTAGTAATGCCGGAAAACACAAGAGAAGTCCTTTGTTCCATAACCCGCATCATTGAGCTCTGTGAATCTGAACAGAAGTTCAGTTCATTTCAATGAACTTGAGGAATTAATGTGGTTGTGATAATAAATAACCATCTCAAGTTTGATTATATAACCTCATGTATTTAAGCATAATGTTTTCCGAAGTAAATATAAATGGACAAGGACTTACATCTCTTCTGCTACTGATGTTAAAGGAAATTTGAGACCGACTTCTTTGGCTGATGCTGCCGCAAGGTTTAGATCTTTAGCCTAAATACAAAGAGGAGAACACATGTTAATGATGATAAGACTGTAACTAAGCACTAGTTGTTTAAACGAATTACGCTAAAACAGATAGAAAAGTTGTTTAAACCTAGATAATTAATTTGTGAGACGAGAGTAAGAGACGGTGAGAGAACCAAATTTAACATAGCAATTACTTTTTAGAGCATCGGAAATTAATCTACAAAAATTTAAAATCCTTGACCTCAATATCCCAACAGATTAAGCTCCTCTTTATATACAATGGAGGGAAAAGATTAATTTGGATGAACCTTGAACCATGCTAAGGTAATGAATGATGAAGATGGAGTAAGCTGTGACTCAATGGACCTATAATCACTTGAAATTAGAAAATGTCAAATATTTTCTTAGCTACGTTGCATTGATGTAGCTTACGAGTGGATAGAAGAACCACGTACCATTAGCTTGGAAGCAAACCCCCCATCATAATTCCTTGAAGCTGGCACTCCATCCATCACTCCAGGCACTGGATTATAAGAATCGCTGTCAATTAACAAACGTTATATTGAAGTTAGTACTGGTAAACCTTGCAGACCTTGCAGAATACCCGTCAAATTTCTGCTGAAACAGTTCATGCGCCAACCAGAACATTTTAGTTCACATTACTTTGTGTGTGGCAGATCTGACAGTAAAATTTGTTGGGATAAAGAAAATGCAATGCCAAACAAAGATGTAGATAACAATCTGTATGATATTTAAGTACAAAACAAATGAATTTTTTCTAGCCCTTGAGAAGAGGTTTGTCATATTCAAGCAGCAAATGCTAATTGGAGATATCGAAACATCTCCTATTTTTCCTTGCCAGAGGTGTCAATTCATGTATATTCGACAGTAGCCAGTCAATTTATTCAAATCACTTATGTACGTTGTAATCAACCATTGACATCATTTTCAGTTCCAGAACTTTGGAGGCTTTCAAAATGGCTACAGCGTAAGTACAAAATCAAAGTAGCATCATTTACTAGATAATATGAATCATAATAAATGTCTGGGTGGATTTTAGAACAAAGCAAGCATCATTTAAACATTAAGCCCAGTAAGATACTAAATCACGAGGTACCTACTCCAACAGCGAGCACTTGAAGAGTTAAATATCTTTGTTAAAGTACTTGCAGCAATTCCCAAAGACTGACCAAGTGCATAGGCTTCCGACACCCCAAGCATACTGACAGCCATCGCTAAATTGTTGCAAATCTTTGCTGTCTAAATTCAAAAAAAAAAACACACACACACACACCAAAAAAAACAAAAAAGACAATTTAAGAATTACTAGCCAACAGTATCTAGCAACTAAGTCTTAAAAATTGATTCCACATAACGGCAGAAGAAGTTTTGTTTTCTGCTAGAAAAATATATTAAATGCTCTGAAGTGGATTTAAAGGTAGTAAAGGTGGCCGAAATATATGGTGGAAGTAAATCACTTATAAATTATGTGCCTATTTATCAGTTGTGAAAAGCTAATGCCTTTGCTCTTAGTAAGTAAGACTAGGTAACAGCGACATATAAGATAAAGACGTTACGGATAGGTGACTAAAGGTATTTACTTATGTTTTATCAAGACTTACGTTTCCACCTACCTGTGTTAGCTATGTCATGTTACTTCCATGGTTGCAATGTTCTTGAATTCAGATATCCAGTGCATCGCAGCTTATCAAACTAATGAGGATTTTGATAGCTAAAGGACAACTGTGGGGTGCTACTTCTCATTATTTATGTAGAATGAAGTTTCAGGGCTATATCAGAATTGTGCAGTAAAACCCACAAGAATACATGTCTATAACTAGCAAGAACATACCGAACCAGTTCCTGCTCCTCCACAATAAATGGTGTTTTTGCCCATTGAGAGGAACAAAGGTTTTGCAGCTGCATAAGCTTTCTCCAAGCCACCAACCTGAATAACATACAATATATTGTTTTAATTCAAAGCCCCAAAAAATCAAACCTTTGCAGCTAGAAACTACTTTCATCTTGTACTTATGCCTTTATATGAACTAATCAGTGGTGAATTATCAATCAGGACCTCTGTAGCATCCTAATCACATGATATTTTGAAGGCACAAACCCACAGCAATTGCTGCACTGAAAACTTTAAGATGTCCGAAAAACATCCAAAGAGAAAAGTTATAAACAAAAAGTAAGAGAAACTTTACACTTAAAAGCCCTAATAAAACTTCACTCGTTTTAAAGCACAAGACGGTAATAGTAAGTCAATATATATGCAGCAAACTAGGAAATGCATAGCTCTTCACCTCCATGTACTGCAATAGCATCAATGTAGTTCCAATACTGGAATCACAATTACATCACAAGCACTTCAAATGCACTACAATCATACCATGAAAGTAAGCGATCCAGTCTCTGCAGCAAGAACACCTCCAGATACAGGAGCATCCAACATGGAAGGAGTCTCCCAGTCATCTATAGAAAATGTAACCAGCTCATTGATAACTATCTTGAAGTTGTCCAACATACAACACGGCAGTAACTAGTTCACATTTTTTATTACCTTTATGTTACATAAGCATTGCCTAACTACTATAAAACATGGTCCATAAATTATACTGACCAGAGTAGAAAAAAGTAACTTTATAGAAAGCAAATATGGGCACATAAGCTTACGGATGTGCGGAACATTGGCTGCCTTCATACCAATATATTTTATCTGAGATCGATGAGTTGTCTCAATACATTTGAAAGAATTTTGCAATACAAGGAAGATGATTGGGTGGGATAATGTGATATAAAGGTTAAAATTTATTTGCATTTTCAAGTAGTTGAACAATAATATGCAACGCTAATATTAACAGCCATCATTGTTGGTTGTCAAATAAGTTGTCTCATGAACTAATGATGCAGAGATGATCGACCGGTTCAAAGATGCTTCCACATAAGCAGTCTGCAGGAATTATAAGGCCAGGGAACCACAAAATGAATTGAGTGACCATTTTGTTACCTGAACAACTTTGTTTATTACAAAATTAGCAAAACAATATCCCTAGAGACAATGAGAACCCAGAGAGCCGCTCTAAAGGCATCATCATTTAAAACCAGATAGATAATCCTACAATTCAAAAATGTTAACCCATTGCATAAAGAAGCCAAATTAGAAACAATTAGTGATGAAATGGCCAGTGGAAACAAAGTGAAGTAGCCGCAATCAAAACATGATACTTCTTATTTTCCTTGACATCACACCTTCTTTTCCCTTTAACATACAATCAGAAATGGCCACGGAAATCTTTCTTGATGTTTGAGGGTCAATGGTAGAGGAATCAATAAACAACCATGGTCTAAGTCCATCTCCACCATGAAGCAAACCATTCGGTCCAGTGTAAACATCAAGTACCTACATTTAATTCATAATGGAATAAGCAAGAAAAATGTTGAATAGCTGGAAAACTATTTAAAAATCTAGTTCTTCATCCCTCCAAAAAGAATTTAAGTCAACTCATATAGGAATAGGATTTTTAATCAATCACAGAGTTTTATTGATGCCTTCTCTTTATCTCATGAACAGAACTTCTCTTTATTACTTCTCAAAAGCGAGGTCTATAAAATCAGAAAAATAATTCCCATAATAAGTTTGGTACAATTTTATGAATTAAAGTTGATGACAAATATTGTGATAACTAGAACAAATGTATCTAAAACTCACATGGGATGATGACGGCAACATTGTTATTACAACATCACTTGCTTTGGCAACTTCAACAGGTGACTCTTTCGTGAGAATTCCTTTCTCAGAGAACATCGTCATGACATCATGGTTGCTGTAAAAAGACCCAGCAGATTGTGTCACTCTACTATTATATTCTTCAGATAAACCATCATAATATGTTGCAACAATTTGATAAGCACATCTGTGGTATATGAATTCCTTGATGAATTTAATTAATTCTTGAGAAAAGATACAATTCATCCTCACTCATTCAGTCTATTTTATGCTCCCCCTTTGAAAATTCTATTTCCTTTAATTCACAGAAAATATTATAAATAAATTTTTAATATAATTTTACAAATAATCCATTAAAACAGTTCACTATAAAGTATTAACTATTTAGACTTGGGGTTCCACCTTAAAAGGTCAACCTTGTTATTATGATTAGTAGCCCATTCGTCTATATTCAGTGATTTGCGGACGTGGGATTTATCGCTCTAACATTAAGAAAACCAACTCAAAGGAAATGAAAATTGTTTGCAGAAATTACATATCATGGACAGCGATATTGTATCCCGCCTTGATCAAGTTATTACACATCCGTGATCCCATGTTTCCCAGTCCAATGAATCCAATCCTCTGTAATAGTCAACACGTCAAAAAATATTAACAAAAATTTCACTATGAATTGGTATGAGTACAAAACCACCCACATAATTTACCCAAAACCCAACCCAAAATTAACAGCGTGTACAAAACCTTCACAATAGAACCAAAATACAAGAAACAGAGTAGTAGTTCAATCAGAGCTCAATTGAAAGTCTCATTGGTAACCCCCAAAGTTCCAAGAAAATCAGCTATTAAAGCCATTTTAAAACAAAAAAACTTACTTCGAACTGAGATGGGAAATTGGATGAAGACAACCTGCGAGTCCAAGAAAAGTTGGAGAGAAAAGAATAAGTGATTTTGGAATTATTCTTGTACAGTGACAGCAGGGCGCTTAGTCTTTGGCCGTAAGACGCCATCGTCGTTAAAGTTGAGCTTTTTTGCCAGTATTTTGCTTATGCCACAGCTTCGTTGATTCCAATGTTCCTTTCTTTCTAACCTTGAGAACATGAAAGTAACCATTTGTTTATAGTTTTAACTTATATTTAACTATATCAGTTCAGCTATGTGCACTGGAAAGTGCTGTCAGGATTTCTAGATAACACCCTAGACAGTTTTCTATTGAACGACGACAAAAAATAAAATAAAATAAAATAAATAAAAAGAAAAAATGTGACCAAACAGATGATGTGAAAAATTCTGGCAGCAATTCCCCTTGAAAAATTGCGGTTAGAGTGATGCTATGCTTACAAAGTAGGTTTATAAAAAAAGTTGAAAAAATATTTGTTGACAAAATTAAGATCATTCAATTTAAAAACAGTTTTTGAAAGCAACAAAATTCATTGACTTTGATCTTGCCAACACACCTTTGTCAACCATTTTTGTCAAACTACTTTGTACAAGTAGTTTAATTGTTGCGGTTAACTACACAGTCGGTAAAGTTACAGATATTCCTGATTTGTTAAATACAACTTACATAGAAGGATGCTATGCGTGGGTTTTGGTCAAGGGGCTGCCAACCCCCCATTGTTATAGTAAAATTCTAAATAAAAATTTGTATATTATTCGCGAAATTATTTTCTTTCGATTTAAAACCACCGCAAGTGTACGGTTCGTTAACAAGTAATAAAGTAAATTAAATGAGTCCGAATATCGTCCCACAGAGATTAATTAGTTCAAATTTTACCTACCATAGCCTTAACCGAAACTGGATTACCAAAGTGAATGTAAACCTAATTAAACCTCAATTATGCAATTTTTTTTATTAAATTGAAATTAATATGCAAAAAAATAATTTAAAACTCCAAAATGAAATCAATTGTTGAGAACGCACATTTGTTGTAATCAATAGAAATTAAACACACTAGGATCATGATTTTCCATGCAATTATCACTTTGAACTCTAGTTTCACAATATGACAACATAATTCAATTGTTGACGAATCAATGTTTCTAAATCTATCCAATACTCTCTCTCGAGATGTATTAAACCTATTTCTACATACCACCGGCCTATATTTTTATGACAAGTGCATATGTAAAAATGCATGTAGTTTTATGAACACTTAAAGATTCACGTAGGGCATAGCGGTATATTTCTATCCCCTATCGGACCCTACGATGATTTATATTATGTCGAATATATTCCAATTCTCTCGAATGCAAGAATAAATCACCCAAACTCACACAATTACGGGCCCTTAATTGCGGAAACAATAAATGCATATAAATCATTAAAAACAAAAGAAATATGTTTTAATGTCAAATTGCAAAACTAGAAAATTAAAGATCCAACTACATGGTGCATCGATCTCCTAGCATATAAAAATCTAGCCTAACATAATTAAAATAACAAAATACATCATGTTTTGAATAAAAGACATCACCGGGTTATGAAATATTGAATAAATCTTGAAGTTCTTCGTGCCAATCTTTGTTCTTGCGCTCAAATCCTCTCCAAGAAGTGTTTTTCGGCCTCCAATTGCGTTCTGGTCGTCTCTGAAATGTTTTTGATATTTATATCCCGTCAATATTAGATTACCAAAGGAGTTTTAATCGTATAAAGAAAGAAAATTTCATATCGGACAAATAGCCATGCGACCGCATGGTTTTAATCCGTGCAGCCGCATGGTTATTCCATATTTCCAATTGAATTCCCTGCATCCCTTCGTGCAGCCGCACGAGAGTTCTACCCTCTTCACTCTTTCCATTCTATCATTCCAAGGCATCATCAATTGGCATTTGGTTCAGCCAATTCCTTGATTTGTTCATCAGGTCAACTTTTGGATAATTGCACCTTGGTCCTTGAACTTTCACTTTGTGTCATTTTAGTCCTTTTTCCTGTCTTTTCTCATTTATTTCACCATGTTCATCTGTGTTACCTACAATTCACAAATGTAACGAAATTAAATCACAATTCAATCATTTTATTCATAATTAAGTCGTGTTTGTGACCTAAATAAGTGTGCAAAAACACACTTATCATATATGAAAGTTTTGGTCAATGAAATTTATATTTATCGATAAAAAAAAGTCCTAAATAAAAATTGGCTGAAGAAAGCCATTTATCAGCTTAATATAATTTAAATTACTATATATATTTTATAATGTATTTCTAGATGATACTTTCATTGGTTAGTTCTTGGTACAATATGAGCTTCTGCGCGAATTGAGCAACGATTTGATAGCTGGACAAGTTAGTTTGCTTATTGTTTGTGGGCGATTTAACTAATTAAAAACTCGTCAAATTGAGAGAAATATATAATTATATATAAAGTCACGCTTTTATTGAACGGAGTCAAATCAATAGGAGGCAAATCGAGCGATTTGGCGCGTTTTATTTAACTCCTCTACACTGATCCCAACATATTGAAGCAACTTCAAATTTTGTCCAGGAGCATGGCCCTCGACCTATCAATTTTAATGCAACAAAGTCCTTAAAAACAAATTTAGATATTGAAAAGTAATTTTTCACAAATTTAGATGTTGAAAAGTAATTTTTTCAATCGAAAAATTACTAGTCTTAACAGAACTCATTAACAAGAAGAAAAGCTTGTATGCATGAATACATCCTTACTTTACAGCAATAGTCAGAAGAAAGCAAAAAAGTTATCGAGTCACACTGCGTCTCGAATTTAACTAATAAAAGGGAAGTCAATGAGCTATTTGATTCCCAACTGAATCTTTGTTCACTAAAGCAAAATCGGCAAACTAAATCGACGATAGATCCTCATATATAGTCTTGATGCCTGGCCTCTCGGATACCGATCGGATGCATCGTAGAGCTATTCCAAGTACCTCCTTCATTCCCTTCTCAGATGCCGGAATTCCTATCTCGGGTGACAGTGTAGCATCAAAACAATCCGATCCACGACCATCTGCCACTCTTAACCGAACCCAATCTGTCAAATCGACTCCACCATCTTCACCAGAGACCACATCACCCGCACACTTCCCAGTAAGAAGTTCCAGCAGAATAACTCCAAAAGCATAAACATCTGATTTGAAAGAGGGGAGGGGCTTCTTTGATGCAGCTAACTCTGGTGCACGATAACCCAACACCCCAGCATCAAGAATCTGTTCAACGGTGCCTGATTGCGTCATGAGGCGGTGAAGGCAGTAATCAGCAACACGTGCATTAAGATCAGGGCCATCTAGTAGTACATTGCTTGCTTTAAGGTTTCCATGTGGGACCGCAGGGTCAAAATGGAGATAGTTCAACCCACGAGCAATGTCAACGGCTATTTTGAGCCTTTGGGGCCAGGTTAACGGTGGACCCTTTCTTCCTGGCCGATCTGCAAATATTAGTTGTTAGAAGAGCATATGAAAAGTAACCTTAATACGTCACGTAAAAATGTACAATCCGCGTATGCAAAGACAAAAATTAATTATCTTCTTCAAACATAAATCAGTGGATATTCAATATTCATCAAAAGCAACCAGAAGAGCAAAATCAAACTTGACAAAGAAGATTCCCACATACCATGGTTAACTAAGAATTAATTAAAAGCATTGGGAGGGAGAGCTGACACTGATTCTTAATGCTATACCTAAGAGTATCCAATGGTGGTTGTCAAAAGCAGAATCACCAAATCATGTAGAAGTATACTAATATCAATTTCTCTGAAAATTACCCCCCAAACACATAAAAACATTATACCTATTGTCACAGTTTTATACATTACAGTATTGAAAGTTGGATTATGCATAGAAGAAATAGTATAGAAGCATTACCCTAATATGTAAACGAATTCCAACGAGTCTAAACTGAATCAGTTTAACAGTTGATGATCCCATCATACGAGAGTATTAGTAAACAACCTCTATTCTCCCATAGCCTTTACACAGCCATATCTGAGTCTTCAACAGTATAAATGGGTATTCAATTCAATAAAAGGGCAAAGCTTCAGCAGCTTGTGGAAATAATCTAAATCAGCTTGAATTCAGATGCAACAAAAAGACATGAAGTGCCAAGAAACCCACAAATCATTGAAAGCAGCATATCATTTTCTCATAAAGCAAGCAGGTGGAGAAAAATAAAAATAGAAAAAGAAATAAACAAAAGAATGAACAAATCAGAAAAACATAAAACAGGCATAACATATTGGAAGTCAAAGCATATCTTTTATGATGTAATATCTTTTAGCAGCAAATACTTGGCAGGCCAGAAGATGCAGTGTAGTGATTTACCATACAGAAAACTTGCAAGACTTCCAGGAGATATGTACTCTGAAAGAATGAGCTTCTCGTGCTGTGTAGGTCCCCAGTAGTACCCTCTCAGTCCAACCACATTTGGATGCCTTATATTTGCAAATTTTTTGGCCTCTTTAGCAAATTCCTTTCTTGGTTTTGCAACCCCTTCCCTCAACCACTTTACAGTCAAGAACAAACCATTGTCTAGTGTTGCCCGGTAAGATGTCCCATGGCTGCTCCTTCCCAGAACTTCAGCTGGTGCTCTTGACAATTCCTCAGCTGTAAATGAGATTGTATCATCAAGAAAGTACAACTCACCAGCCAGTCGATCTGGAGATCTGACATCCAGTCTTGAAAGGTTATCAGCAGCATATGAATCTCCCGACTCCGGTGACCAAGAGAAAAGGCTGGTCTTCGATGGTGAGAAACCTGTTATTCCAGCCATTTTCTCATCAGGACTAATAATCTCTGATGATGACCCCTTTCGCCCAGTTACAAGATCCTCAGCTGAAACAACCAAACTGCCTCCACTGTCTCTTCCAGCAAAGCTAGGTTTTGTTGATGTTTGACGCTGGACATCTTTGTTAGTAACATGTGGTGATGGCCTTTTAGATGTGCGTTTACAGAGAATGAAAATAGAAAGAAGGATTAGAATGACTACAGTAATCACACAAGCAACTATTATCACCACTGTGATAATAGTTTTCTTATGTTTCCCATGGTGATTTCCAGATGGACCTTGGTTTGAGCCTGAGGGAGGATTTGGAAACTGCAGTTCAGAATTGCCAGGGTAAAATGAAGATGGTGGAAACTTTCTCAAATTTTCTGGAACCACCCCAGAAAGATCATTATATGATGCATTGAAGCTTTGGAGACTGTTAGGCAAGTTCTTTGGCAGGGGACCGGTAAAATGATTCTGGGAAATGTCTAATGAAGTTAGGGTGCTGTTCTCACCCAAGAAAGTAGGCAGAGAGCCTGAGAAATTATTTCCTCGAACGTTGAGCGTTTGAAGTCCAGTCAATGAACCAAACGCATCAGGAAAATAGCCACTCAGCTGATTATGAGAGAGATCAAGGGCACGAAGATTTGATTCATCCATGCGAGGTGAGAAATTAATATTTCCAGTAAGTCTATTATTCTGTAGGTGAAGCTCTTGAAGTGTGGATGATGTCAAAAGGGCAGTTAGAAGAGGTCCCTTCAATCGATTGAAACTGACATCAAGGACCGTAAGTTTCGGAAACAGAGTGACAACTTTTGGAAGGGAACCATTCAGGGAATTATGAGATAGATTGAGATAGTTTAAACGCAGAAATTGAGCAGTTATCTCAGGAATGTAGCCTGATAAGCGGTTTTGGCTGAGATCAAGAATTTCAATGTTACCCCATTTCAGCATTCTGGTTAAATCTCCCTCAAATTGATTTTTTGAAAGATCAATAACAATACAACTTCCTGTCAATATTGGAAGTACACCAAAAAGTACATTTGAGGAAAGATTAAGAACTTGCAATGTTGTTGATGTTATTATACTTATAGGCCCTGCAAAGTAAAGCATATCGTATGAAAGACAGAAACTAATATCATGCATACACATCTTCTGCATACAAGAAATAAAAGAAATTTCCCCACATGATAAAACGCAAAATCTTCACAACCATGAAAAGAACAATAATTTATTGTTAGATGGTTAAAGCTTAATGAAGAGCCAGATTTCAAGATAAATTTACCTGTGAGATTGTTGCCGCTCAAATCCAACTCGGTTAAAACCAGAGAGTCTCCTTTCAAAAGATTATTAGGAACGAACCCTGAAAATTTGTTGTTACTTAGTTTGAGGACCTGAAGATCATAAACAAAATTGAATCCAGGTAATTCGCCAGATAGCTGATTGTAGCTCAAGTCCAGAACCTTCAGGTACCCAAAAGCCCCAACTTCGCCATCACTACTAACAAGTGATCCCGTTAGCTGATTGTGGCTAAGATTTAAATGATTGACGGTGGCAGAAACAAAGAGTAAAATGTTCTGTTGTTCTTTAGCAGAGCTCATGAGCAAATTTCCACTGAGATCAACATGAATTGCAGTAGTGAGCTGCAAAAATTCTGGATCCAAATTCCCATCGAGCATGTTGCCATGCAAGTCAAGCACCTCAAGATGTGTCATCATCTCAAACCCTTTTGGAATTCTTTTTGTAAACCCATTAACGGATAGATTAAGATATACCAGACTCGTCAATCTCGTCAAAGATGATGGCAGTGGCCCAGAAAGTGAATTGCGGCTCATGTCCAAAGAGTGAATCGAGGCAAGCCTCGAAATTGTTTCTGGGATCGAGCCAGAGAAGTTGTTCCCAGCTAATGAAAGATTTTTTAAGCTCCTCAAGTTGCCAATTTCAGGTGGCAAGGATGAGAAGAACATATTGTCAGAAATGTCCAGATATTCTAGACTTTTGAAGTCACCAATCTTGTTTGACAATGTCCCAGTTATGGAGTTGTTCGAAATTGAGAGTTTCACTAGCATTGTAAGATTAGAGAACACACTCAAGTCTACATCCGCAGATAAACCCAAGTTGTCAAGAACAACAGCTGCCACGTTACCGCTAGTACACATAATTCCATTCCAAGATGCAGGACAGCCATTGAAGTCAATGGATTCCTCGTTCCATGAATCGACCACAAAACCTGTTGGGTCATGCTTAATTCCTTTCTTGAACTCAAGCAAGGCCAAAATATCGTGGGAAGGGAGCTGCCCGAGGGCGGAAATGAAAGAAAGGGCAACCATGACAAGCCTAAATAACCTCATATTATCCCCAAGCAATGGCTTCATGTATTGAAGGTATAACCTCAAAGCCAAGAACCAAATATATATTTATCCTTCTGATATAGAAATTGTAGCACTATGATAGTATATCAAATTACACAGCATAAATTGGCAAAAAAATGCAACCCAACTTGGCTAATATCCAAAAATCCAAACTGCAAAGATACCAAAATGATATCAAACCTCGTACAAAGCAAACAACTCAAAGAATAGCTCCTTAATGATAAAAAAGCGAAAACCCCGTTAAACAGCAGAACAACACTCGAGAAAAACAAGGGTAATCCAGAACTCCAGTTGCAGGCTCTACCAAAAGAATTACAATGTACACCCTAATCCTCACTAGAAAGAGTTTATAGCTGCTCAGACTCGGCCAAAGAAATCAACCACTTAAACAACAGCTTAAAATGGGTCATTTTCAGAGATCTGACCATAGGAAAGGTCAGCATTTTCTTACTACCATTTGACAAGAAAATAGACTAGTAAAAACCGTCCCTTTCGAAGATTCAGACGACGCAGCTCTCTTGCAAGGATGAATCTTTAAATATTCTGTAGACACTTCAATGCACAAAATCTCTGCATAGAAAATGGACTAAAGATGAAGAAAATGTATGACGCAAAAGGGGCTGGCCTTTCTAAACTTCAATAGCAAATAAATTAGATGCGAGAATATCATAAAATTCTGGCAATTAAAGCACCAAAGCCCTATTATTTCCTCAATATATGAAAGAGGCTTAAAACCGAATAAAGATAATACCTTTGTCTCTTTATGACGCTATCACTTTCTCTCCGGTCTTGCCCAAAAAGACATGCGGGAGACCCTTATTATGTTTTGATACATTCTTTTGGCCATTTTAGATTTAGCCTTTGTTTGAATCCATTTTGGAGGAAAACATGTATTTGGAATAGTAGATTGATAAAAAATGTGTAGTTAAAAATTAATGAAAAATTTTGAGTTTGCATGTATTATTATTTTATTGTAAAATGTGTGGTCGAAAATAAATTTTGAAAAAATGAATTTCTGGAAAGATTGACTTTAAAGTAAATAAAACTTTTGTTAATTATTTTAGATTATTGTTTCTTAAATGTAATTTTTCTACGAAAAAAGCTGCTGCAAAAGACAGTGAAAACCAAATAGCGGGAAATACAGTGTTATTTATCAGTAAATGACGAGCTTTACCCGCTAAAAAGCAGGAGAATCTTGTCCTTGTGGACGTCAAATGGATTCATTAAATCGAGTTTAAGATTGTCTGGGGTCCTCTGTTGGAACTGATGAATGTTAATAGTTAAAAAATGACGTGCAATAGGCCAACAGCATGGTGAGGGACTGTAATTACTGGGTCCCACTCCTGTCCTTTGACTAGGGTCTTATAGGGAAAATAGCAGTAGTGGTTCCCAACCTATGAATCTAGTGCCAAGTTAGTCCTCAATCTTTAAGAAATAGTGATTTAGTTCTTAAATTGTAAACATAGTTGCTCTATCGACCTTAAATATTTGAAATCAATTGAATCTCTGTCAAATCGTCTAGTAATCTTTGTATTCAAATTTATAAAATCAGTATCATTCTCTAAATACTTAATTTTCTCTCAAATATATTTTCAACAAGTTCCCTTAATAAAATAATTTTACACATAAATTTAAAATCACTATTACAAAATCTATTTTTCTAAAAAAGGGACTCAAACAAACCCTTAACTTGCATTGGCGTCAAAAATTTGGAACGAAGTTGATTTCATATTAAATAAGTATTTTGACATTTTTCCGTGTTTTTTGTCCATGTATGAATGTGTATCTTGTTTAGCTCTCATTTAAATTAAAAAATAAAATAAAATAAAATTCTCTAAATTTATTTTCAATCACATATTTTTTTAATATTTTTTAAAATTTATTTTCTTTTAAATTTATTTTCAACCACATATTTTTTAATAAATTAATTTTGTACGTGAATCCATAATTTTTCATACTTGTTAACTAAAAAGAAAAATCACTTTTTCACAAATTTATTTGAGAAAAAACTCTACCAAACATGGACAATTGCAATTCAATAGAGGTGGAGTAGGTGAGGGTGTAATGGGAAGGATCTGGAAATGATGCATTTTCTTGCTCAAGATCACAACGCAATAGTTGGCATAAGGGTAGATGGTCCTACACCTTGATTTCAATTAGGTACACAGCCTTTCGTTTCTGTAAAGATTGAGATTGGACGATTTAAGTCATTTTGATGGTGTTCAATCATGGATTACATGGACCCAAAAGGGTCCCACCAATTTCTCTCCTCTTGTATCATTATGGCATTTTCTTGATTTCAGTTACCTGTTTATTGCAAGGTAGTCCTTTTCAACCGTAAAGGAATATTTGGCTTTTCATGTTTTTAAATACATACCATACCCTAAAGCATCCCTCAAAGCAAAGGCATGTCTTAAAAAAGTTTTCATTCATTGATATCCCCAAAATGTACAATTTGTTTAGTATCAGCATATTACAGAGAATATTTTTTAGAATGTTTTGTTCCTGTCTTTTTCACTTTTTGCTTAGTGGAGATTAATGCTTCACTTAATTATGAATGTTCTTACTTTCCGAGAAAGGGGTTCTCAATGGCGAACACCACATGATTTAAGGCTTGAAAGTTAAACCTAAGGTGAACAAACATATGAGAGACATCCTTAATCCAACTTACCAATCATACCATCAAAGAAAAACAACAAAGTAAAGATAATCAAAGCGCATGGATAATTAATCAAGTTCATTGCATTAATAGAATTTGCCCAAAAAAGTCCGTACAACCCTCACAACATAGAGAATTTCAAGAAATCTCTTAATGCAATGATCGAGTCACATCCAATCTTAAAATGAGAAAAAATGCGTCGAAGATTGGCCAAGATGCGTAACTCACTTCTTTCCACCCCCAGAGACGTTAAATTTGAAGAAAATTATGTCTCCGTCTTGGACAACATATGTCTTTCCTTCCTGTTTGTACTTTCCAGCAGCCTATTCAACAAAGCAAACAAGTTCATGTGTTCTTCAAATATGAAACCCGAATATGAAACAAAATATAAAGACCATTCAAGTGAAAGAAAAGATCAAGCCGCTGGAACTAGGACACATTCTAGCCTTTTATTCTGTTTGTCCCTTCTTGGTTTGAGTCTTATTTATGCATAAAAGCTAGTAGTAAGTACACATCCAAAAGTCGAGATCTTTTTAACTGAAACGTAAACTCAAGTCCAAACAACATATGACACTTTATTCCAATCTACTGGTTTGCCTAATCACAAAAACTACATATTTTTTCTGTGTAAAAGCAATCATCTCAAATAAATATAATCTCGGTCTTCAGATGAAGGAAAGAAACACCAGAAGCAGATACCCAATTGTCAAGAAAACCTTATCCGCATATAATAGAATCAAAAATGGCAATTACAGATTCACAGAGCGATGAGCATTTGTAATAAAGTCATTCAATTGATAATGTAATGAATATTTTGTAAATGAATGAAAAATTAGGAGAAATACCTTTACAGCTGCCTCACTGCCAAGCTCCTTTAAATCATCAAATTTCATGACCTAAAATGTGCATCAAAGAACCCAAATTGTTGACATTTAAATATCAGACAATAGTACAGGTTTGAAGGTGCAATTGTGTTTTAGCGCAACAGTTATAACGTTATCTTTAACTACCAAAAAACTATCCATACTACTATAATGAGCTTCTTAATCAAGGAGACAATATTTAGACAAACAACTTTATACAGGAACACGAGGGTTTTTCAACGTTGATTCCAACATTAATTGCAATTCATCAGCAATAAAAACCTGAGAGATGACACACCTAAATACGATAACATACCTAAAAACTACATGAAGAGTATAATGGTATCATAAATGGAAGGCTACTGTTAAATATAGTTTTAAAAAGACAAAATCATTATCGTAGAGGTGTGACTAAGGAAAGATAAAGAGTAGAATCTACTTCTACGAGTACGAAAAAAGGCTCGCACATGGAGATGGAGTTAGACAAACATTTTGATAGGATACCACTTGAAAGAACAAGTTCAAATGTTGTATAAATGACTTTTTGATTGAAAAAAAAGGAAGATTACAGAAATTGAAAGAATAATTCTAAGCATTCGAGAGGTTTAGATCTCTCCCCCTAACTCAACAACTAATTCTCAGCATGAATATCCCCAATCCCTCCCCCATTACATTTATAGGCAACTAATCTCACTATTATTCCCCAAAATACCCCAGCCCCTAATTGAATCTACTCTAACTGAATAAGCTTCTCAATTCTTCTAGGTCCTTCCACGTTGATAGGAGTCTATCACATTTATCAACACATATAAACACAGAATAATTAAGGCAGATATTTGCACCAAACTAATGCTGAATTGAAAAGAAAAGGACAAAACCAAAACAGATATATGAGGTCATGATAGTGATGCTTATATGGTAAAGTTTTCAGAAAAACCTCTGCACAAATGAACCCTCTTTCAAAATCAGTATGAATTGTCCCTGCAGCTTGAGGAGCTTTTGTCAGTCGACGAATTTGCCAGCACTTCACCTGCAAAAAACCAAATTCATTGTCACACAGCATAATAGAAGTACTAGTAACTGTCAATCGTACACTGGAACATATTATAAAATGGGAAGGAAACAATAAATAGAAAAGTAGAAATACAGTCCAGGTAGCTGAATTAACATTAAAAAAAAGTGCTTCTTGCAATACCAGAAAACACACTGCTTATAATACATGTAAGAACATGATACGTGGCAAACATCACAATCTAAAGAAAAGGACATAGCACAAAGCAAGGATAAGCAAAGCCTTCAACTTTTAGCCAAGCGACCCAGAATAGGTAACTAAAAGTAGTATTATAGTTAATTGTTTTTAGTAAACTTACAGGAGATTTGTACAAGCAAACAACAGCAATGGCAAGGCAAAACATTTATGTATGCAAAGTACCTACCTCATCTGGTCCTGCCGTGAAGAAGTATATGAGGTTAATGGCTGAGAATCCAGTCTTTATGATCTTTGGAAGGGCACTGCAGCAAAACAAATGTTTGTAAGCTGAGTTACTTCGAATTATGCAACGTCTTCACTAACACACTCTGAATCCACCTTTGTACTTTGTTCTCCTCGCAATATTTTGCAGCTTCATCTGGGGGCATGTCAGCAAGATTCCTCTCTAAAGCACAGCTGAAAGGGATTATTGTTTCGCCACCATGCTCCTGCACCCTAGAGAATTTGGAAAGAAATGGCTTGGGTGTTAAAAAACTTCCAATGGAGGGAGAATAAGATTGTGAGAGGAAAAGAAAAATTCTTGTGGGTTAAGAGTTTCCAACGTTTTCTACAGAAACAGAAATTAAATATCACAGTCCATTTTTTGAACCTTTGCAACGGAGAGTAATAATGGGGAAGAGGATATTAGGAGTGATAAATTCCATATAGATATCAAGTAATTGGATGAGTAGGAGAAATATTACAACGTAAACCTATTACAAAATTTCAAAAATAATCTATCTAAAACCATATACAGTGAGATCAGAGACGTATGTCTATATATTAGGCAACAATTTTCTACTCAGCCACACCAGCAATAATAGCTGGTAAGGAGCACCAAACTATGATAATTATAGGAGTAAGATGGCATGTACCAAGTATGAATCTTTGGAAGAAATTTGTTCTTTTTTCTTTGATAATCTTTCTCGTTCATATTAACCTGCACACAACCACACAAAAATCCATTAAAAAATACAACAGAGTATACACTTATAACAACAAGACATAAGGGCATAAAATTTCCTAAATTGATTTCAAACTTAGAATTGTACGAACAGCAGAATTTAAGGTCATGCGTGCAGTATGCTAGTGAGAATTTTCATCAAGACCAGACAGCTAATTCTGGATTACTTCATATTATTTTTTATCACTCGGGGATATAGCTCGGAGTGCATTCATAGTCAATCCTAATAAGAAAGGTCTTGAAAGGAATAATCGAACTGGCATCTTTCGCCATGTAATTATAGCCACTCACCAAGTAGACCACAGGTTTAGCAGTAAGCAACTGAAAAGTATTCAGGATCTCTATATCAGCAGCTTTCCAGTCCACCAGACGGAGGTCTTTTCCCTCCTCAAGCACTGATTTGACCTTGTGAATCCAATAATAACCAAGGTTCAATATCAAAGACTTATCTCATTTAGTGTAATGCATTTTCAGGCACAGCCTGCTAAGTATTTCTTAGCCATTTCAGAGTAATTAAGTTAAAGCATGCAAAAGAGGATACTTCTTAAAATCCAAACAGTATGAAGCAGACATTCATGTGAAACAAGGGACAGTAATTGAGAAAACAGATATTGAACCTTCATATTCTGAATGACTAGTAAAAGAAGGCAAAATGATCAAGTGTGACAGCAATGACCTCCCACAACTGAACTATGAATTTTTCTTTGACTGTCATCCCCACCCCCCAACCCCAACCCCAACCACAAATCTCAAGTTCCCACATCAGAAAAAGCATCCAAAGTTCACCAAAAGGACCACGCAATTTTATGATGTTCAAAAACAAATTTATTTAAATATTTTCCAAAACCAAATTACCCATCATTGACCTCCATGTGGAAGCAAGTACAGTATATTATATAGTATGAAGCATGATACGAATCATCTTATGACCAAACAGTTCAGTAACGTCTAAGCGAGGATGCATCAAAGCCATCTATGCCTCCATGGAGCAGCAAGTATCATATAGTATAAACTATAAAATGTGATAGAATTTATTCTTCACCATACAATCCTTTAACATCTAAGAGAGGATATATCAAGGCAATCGATTGCATTAATTTCATACATCTGTTATATTTGAAAGAGCTGAAGTAAAGGCAGAATCAGCAAAATAATTAGACCACACTATCTGGAAAAGTTAGTTATGCTCAAGGTTATATGTTGCATAAGTTCACACAACTACATAGCAGAAGTAGTTAATTATGCTCAAGAGCACATTTCTGCCATGGTGTCCACAAATTAGCAACATATAAATGAGAACCAACTCACTCTTAAACGAGTACATAAATTTGTTACTTGTAAATGTTTACAGTTGGTATCATTTTCTTTACATATAAAACAGAATTCCAGGAGCAGTCTCACTCCTGAGACTTCACCAGTGACAAACGAGTTACCGATTTTTCCCTGATTCAAAGGCATCAAATGGTTTTGTGTGTCAATGGTATCACAATTTGTACTCTAATGAAGAATAAAATTCCAAACATAAAGTTGAAGGCCACCGTGCTTTGACTTGAGGTAAAGTCAACATTTAAGAATGCATATATGCACTAATGTTTCATTAACACCTAGAACTATTACAGCCCAGAGAAAATTTGATCTTCTCTATTAATTAACTCACATTATTTTTATAGAGAAGATGAATAATAAAATTAATGAGTGAGAAAATTAATGCTGAGATAACATATGGAATACAAACCCTTAGACACAAATCGTGCTCTATTTTCAATTGCTTGTCATTGCTTCTCTTCATGCTCTTCTCAACATCCTCTATCTTCCTCCCAATGAATTCAATATCCTTGAGTCAAGAGGAATATCAAAACAATCAAAAACATCAAAACGAAGAGTTGCATACATTGAAAACTATTGAAGAGAACATCTTGAAAAAATATTCAAATCTTTGAGATTTTAGTTATTGGTTTGTTCGGGAGAGGACAGAAACATAGAAAGGCTTTACATAAATGCCGACTATTAAAAAAATAAAAAAATCAAATGTTGATGCTCAAATTTATCTCAGACTTACCTTAAGCCGCAATTCTGCAGATATAACCTCTAAATCCCTCACAGGATCCACAGAATCATCAACATGGATAATATCAGGATCTTCAAATGCACCTAAATGACATGAGAATGTAAGAGAATGAATTCCAGTGACACCAGACACGTGACAGAGAAAAATAGCAATAAAAATCATCACGGCTGTAACACTTCCTCGTGTAATCACTAGTTAAAACGAGGACTTTCAGAAAATTAATGTAGAAGATTTTGTTAAAAATCGTGAAAAGAAAAAAAAAACTCCCAGAGTACATGGATATAACTGTTCATAAACAAATTAAGGCGTCTACCAAAGATGGGGTTACATTTAACTTGTACGTGAACGGGTAAAAACAAAAGCAAGCATGAAGATGTAGAGGGCATCATTTTTGGGCTAGATGAAAGAACCACAAAACAGGTGACAACTGCTCCGTTAAAAAAAATAATAATAATAATAACAACACTATCATGAAATTGTACAAAGTCGCCCAGATAAATCTTGATCAAGAACATCTATTAAAGAAAAGAAAAATACAGGTACAACTGGCTTACGTAAAACATGAAAAATGCCATCAACTGCGCGGATGTGAGATAAAAAATTATTCCCCAATCCTTGTCCTTCATGAGCACCACGAACAAGTCCAGCTATATCATGAATTTCTAAGAAAGCTGACACCTATCCAACATAAAGGTAGAAAATAATTTATCAATCCAAAAGACTGAAATTTAATGCCAACAAACGTAGGAGATTGTAGAACAAGCTATCACAGAGATTTTCCAACATGAAGCAAGACAACGCGCAGTGTTTATCCTGTAGATAAAACACAAAGCAAAATTCTTTCAAGGAGCAATGAATCTTCAATTAAAGTCACTAACCTCGCTCTTTGGCTTGAACAGTTGACAAAGCCAATCAAATCGCTCGTCAGGAATATTAACTCGAGCCTCATTGGGCTCAATGGTACAAAAGGGGAAATTTTCAGCAGGTATGGATAACTTGGTAAGGGTGTTGAAAAGAGTTGATTTGCCAACATTAGGCAACCCAACCTGAACTCCAACAAAAATTAAAACAATTACCTAAAAAGAATATTAAGTTTCTCTCTCAGAAATATACAAACACAAAAAGAACGTCCCTTTTTTATTTATATACTTTAGAATGAAATCAATGAAAACGTTTACAGTCTAGAAATAGAAGAAATGAAAATCTACAAACCCGTTAAAAACTTAAAATTTAAATATAATTAAATACTGGTCCAATTTTATAAGAAAATAAAAGAAAAGCTAAAAACATGGTTTACTTCACTTTCATCAAAAATAATTTTCTTGGCCTCAATTATATTCATTTCACACAACGCCCAAAAACGAGATAATGTCTATGATAAAACTATTCAATAAATACAATATCTATATAAAGAGAGCACCATGAAATATGCAAAAATAATAATAATAATAATAATAATAATAATAATAATAATAATAATAATAATAATAAAAGTAATAACACTTACAATTCCAATTTTAAGGTGGGATGAAAACCGACCAAGAATCGGCCTTTCAGCTGGGGCTTCCTTTGATTTAGCTGCTTTCGGAGGCATTTTATGTTATCTTTTTTTTTTCTCTCTCTCTTTCCTGTTGTTAATTCTTGCTCAGAATCAAAATACAGAAAGAGAATTGCGCTGAGATAGTTCAGAACAGAGCAAGAAAACTGTGTTTTTAGGGTTTTATACGCAAATGCTCGTATGATACTAGGTTAGAATAGAGCTCGGCCCCTATTTTGCCCGTTCGATGGCTATGATCAAAATAATATTTTGAATAGTAATTTTTAAAAAAATATACGATTAAAAAGTAAAAAAAATTGAATTTAGTGTAGAATATTTTTATTTTGTGAATATGTTATTGATAACAAGTACATAGAAAAAAAAAAAAGCTTTTAAATAATGATTGCCAAACAAGAGCTTAGTTTTGGCCTGGTGATGGTTTCATCTCCAGATCTAGTGTGATGGATCCTTTCAAATTTTAGCCCTGTTTAATTTAACTATTTTAATAGAAGTCAACAAAATATATAATTAAGGGTACTTTTGATTACATTTATTTTTTTTGAAAAATATCAGTTTTCCATCCAAATTTCTACTTGGAGTGTTTGATTGCTATTTTTTTCCATGAAAAATATTTTCCAATTTTTGAAAATATGCCTAATTTTCCTTATTTTTAAAGAAAACATTTTCCTTGGGTAGAAGTGGTTTTTATTTTCCACAAAAGATGAAAAATATTTTCTTTTCTAAGTGATATTTTCCATGCCAATCAAAATATTTTCCATGCCAATCAAACACACTCTAAAATTTTGATAAACATTACAGATCCCATAAAAATTTGTGGCAAATAATGAATTTGAGGGGGAAAAAAATTAGAAAAAGAGATCCAATAAGGACTCAATTTTATTTGGATATTGTATATATGACTTGCATAAAAATGGACAAAATGTATACTTTTTTCTCTAATGCTAACAAGTATAGACTAATCAACCTTATCAAACAGACAAGACATCACCCGACTTGTCGTATGATTTTGCACAACCTTCTTCTCATTGCTTATAATTACTACTATTCAATATGATTGAGTACTTGTTTGGTTTAAATTTTAAGCCAATTAAAATAAATTTTTTGACTATTATTTCACTATTTCATTCTTTATTTTTGAATTCTTTTCTCACACACACTTAGTCTACCTTATCAGACAAACTATCAAGGCACGACGTATTACCCAGCCAAACTCATAATAACTCTAGAACATTGCGCCCTTCGCATTGATGAAGTTGTGGAACGTAAAAAGCTCATCGAGGCGCTAGGAAGAGTTAAAAAACATAGACAAATTTTGTCTCGTCACGAGCAACACACAATTTTTTAAAATAAAAATTGAAGAAATATGAACGATTGTATTATATATACATAATAGTTTACGTATACATGATATGATAAGATGTAATTGGGTCAATTTTTTCAACCAAATAAAGAAGAAAAACTCCCCCACTCACTTTGACACTTTATCCATATGTAAATCTTTATGTAACTCTATTGTATACAAGTAACACTATTCAAATATGAGACAGGATAGCAAACATGCAATGTATAAACCTATCATGTTCGTCAAGACAGAAAAGAACAAATATTAATGCAGAAACCAAGTATTTTCATCTGTTACACAGAAAGGAAGTAGATTTACTCATTCTACATGTATACATACATCGGAAAACAAGAAAAGATACAAAAAAATTTATTTAAAAAAAAAAAAAAAAAAAAAAAAAAAAAAGGGAAAGAAAGAAAAACTAATCTCCATTGATTATACTATCCCTTTGGCATTTGTTAGATCTGGGAATGTAAAAGTAAAAAATGCTCTAGTTTACAGCAGATGCTCGACTCCCCTCAGCAGCATTATCAGCATCGGAGGGCCCCCCTTCTGGTTCCAACTGCCAGTAGTTGGATGTACTTGGTTGTGTTACATGGAAAGAAATCTAGTACACAAATAAATCTACATCAAGGCAAGTAATTCGCACACCCACTTATAATTGGGCCACGTGCATAAAATACACCGAGGAGAAATTGACCGTGCAGCAAAAATTTACAATGATTGAGGACTACCTCAAAAATTTACAAGGATTGAGGACTACCTCACCAGAGTTCATCGATGTGTCTCTGTGGCTTCTCCATTTAATTCTCTTCGAACAAGCTTAAGGATCTCAATAATCTGCAACGAAGTAAATAAACCGCTGGTTAATTAGATACATCTCAACCTTCATGCAGAGAATACATGTGGGCCATACTTAACAAGCTAATGCAGGACAATAGTCTGAAAGCCGGGTTTGGCAGGGTAAATTATAAAAAAGAGGCTAAAATCTAGTCCATTGTATGTCAAGTCCTGCTTGGTACTACGAAACAAACATACCATGATAAGTTAGCTGAAACCCACCCACTCAGCGACCATCAAAGGGCCAAAGTGGGGAGAGCACTTAACATGGACGTAATTGACTCAAATTGAGTCAACATCTAAATCTAGTAGTAAGTAGATGTACTCGGAAAATATTATAAAACTTAGGATGATACAGGTCTCAGTTATTTTACATACGAATTGATAAGGTACCTCCAGAAAAATAAAATAGGTTTAAGAGCATTTGTACCATTAAGAATGTAGCATAACGAGATAACAGAATAGTAAAGGAATTTCCACAATCACCAAAAAATGGTAAGCGACAAGTATATTAAACGAAAATAATATATGAAAAAAATTTCATTTTCCTATATAACTCAAATTTATCTTACCCCAGGATAATGCTGTAAAACTGGCGAGTAATGATCGAGTGCAATGTATATCTTGTTGAGTAAACTTAAAAGAGCATCCACCTCATCCCCCAAAAGATCGACCTGAACTTCAAGGAAAATGTATAGTGATTAGGAGAGGGATTTTATAACAGTCAGATATATTAATTCAAATTTTTTATCATACAAAATTAGTTAGCTGAATACAAAGAAGAAATAGCCAGGGAAAATACATGTGATAAATTTCAAACACAATGATTATGTTACATCAACAAGTAGGTCATGGAACTAAAAAGGGGCAAAATGTATCAGTAGACACTAAGACAGAAAGATTTTTTTTTTTTTTTAATCTCCAATCATCTCCAGCAGAAGGTGTTCATAGTTATTAGCTATCCTGTCTTTCATTTGCATCGATAGGAAAAAGAGCAATTTTGGCTAAGCTTAAAAGTAAGTCAACTTAGTTTTAAGTGAATTCTTGTTTTCAAACATGTTCAGATATGTCACTCGTTTCTCGTAAAAAAGTTACTTATTTTGACAATAAGGTAGGAGATACTTTCAAATTAGTAACTTACTCATCGCCAAATTTGACTTTGAAAAAATATTATTTATGTTAAAACTTACTTATTTACTTGTAAGTAAAATTTTTAAGCTCTCAGCCATATATGCGCTAAACCTAGTATAAGATGCCTAGCTAATATATAACACAAAATTATACAGCCATTACCCACCACAACATGCACGCACAAAAGAAGAAAATTAATATCATCACAAATGATAATTTTTAAAACTAGTTAGTCAATTTCTCAAGCCTTACAGGTTCTGGCATTCCATATTTTAGGGAGAAAAAAAAAAAAGAGATCCAAATACAGCATATGCTAAGTGCCAAGAAGTACCTCAGCCTCGGCCATTTGAAGGTCCACAACATCTCCTCTCAAATCTCTGTTTGTAGGTTGGCCCTGTTCTTCTGAGTTCATTAGCTACTTCAGTAAGAGATTTCAAATCGGATTGTGCATCTTCCAACCTGAAAAATTCATGATTCGTGTTAGGATCCCCAAACTAATGAAGACATTAATCTCAACAACAGATACTTTTTCTTTTAGGCAAAGCATATTATTTATGTTGGGCAAGAGCTACTTTGTGTTTAAGTTGTATAGTAGTGTGTGTGTTTAATATATATAAACACAAAAATCTATCAGGAGATCTAAAGCGTGCATGCAATAAGCATAAATCCAACTATTTAAGACTAGATTGCCCACTAATAAGTAATAAAAGATATTATTTTGCCTTTGAAGCTGAACATAGCTGTAGCAATGCATGTCTCATAATTTTCAACATCATTCCTACAATAATTTGACAAAAGCACCAAAAGAACATCCCATTTTCATCAGGAAGTAAAAAGAGAAATAGACTAATAGAATAAAATAGCATAATGCATGTTAATATAACCATAAACTGAGTGAACATAATTCAAGCAGGACCTTGAGTTATTCTTCTTGCTGCTTCCTGATATTCTGCTTCCAAAATCATCAAGCATTTTTTTCATCAGGTCCATTTGCTTAATTAGTTCCTTCTCTTGAGTTTCATGTCTAACCTGGGCAAGATCAGCTTCCAATTTTCTTTTCTCGCTAGCTTCCTTCAACTCCCTCGTGCTCTGTTCAAGCTTTTGATTCAATATATTTATATTCACATTATCTACTTCAATTTGGTCCAATGCTTCTCTCAGCAGACCCTTTACTAACTCTAATTCCTTGCCACTCTCCATAACCAACATTTTCTGCCAACTTGCATGTTCTCTTAATTTATTTAGCTCTTGAGAAGCTAGCTTAAACTGTGCACTCTCTTTTGACAATGCCGCTGATAACTCCGATGCAAACTTCTTGTTCTCTTCTATTGATTCTTCCAGCACGAGAACCTCTTGCTTTAGTCTTTCCTTTTCTTCAATCTCCAACCTTAACTCATTTTCCTTCTCAAGAGATATGGAATCTAGAAAAATTCTCTTTTCATTCTCAATTAAATATTTCCGATACAGCTCATTGATTTTTCCCTCAGTGTCCCTGGTGGCTTCCCTAAATAAGAGTTCACATATTCCTTGCGTGATCAGTGATTCAATATCTGAATCTTCAATTTCAAATCCTCTTGCAGTTTCAGCAGGGACAGCCGCTCCACTGAGAAGTATATCATGAACTTCCCTCGTAATAAGAAACTGCATGTTGGTGTCTTCGGTGTCATGTCTCATCTGTCCTTCCAGTTCCTTCAAAACACATTTATAGACTTCTTCAGTAAGGGAAACTTCTACATGCATATCTTCCATTGCTGAATTAAGATTTCCCAGAAGCTTTAGCGTGTCTTTCTCAGCCGCAGAATGCTGCAAAATTATCCTTGCAGCATCAGAAACCTGTGATTCTAGACATTTTACTTCCTTTTTCTTATCAGTAAGTGCATCTCTGAGTTGACGATTTTCGCAGAGAAGGGTGTTGAGTCTATCCTTCAATTTAACCAGGCACTCTGCATTATTGGTTAATGCAGAAAATTTCTCAGTTTCTAAATGGACACCATCCAATTTTGAAATAATTTCAGGAATCTTCTTCCTTAACATATCAAATTCCTCATCTTTCCTATGGGACAGAAATGAACTCTTCTGGTTAAGGTACTCACGCTTTAGACTATAATATTCTTCAGTCGTCTGTAGCAAAGCAGACTCATGTTCCCTCCTCATCTTTGTTATGGCATCATTGTAATAATTCACCAGTTGTTCCCTTGAGAAGTCCTTTAATTGCGCAAGCTCAGAATACTCAGCGACAACAGTTCTAGATGCCTCCAGTTTCCCATTTTCCTCCCAAAGAGTTGCCGGCGGTGTAACATGGTTGCTCAAGCCCTTATGATGAATATAATTCATATCATGAGATCCATGAGTAATAATTAATTCTGGTTCAGGATGAGAGAGCGAGATCAGAATTGAATCTAACTTGGTGCGTAGATTAGAAATATCTTCAAACTTTCCAAGCAAATTCATGATGGGACTGCCACAAAATTGAGCATTTTGTTCCCATAATTTCTCTTCGAACTCCTCTTGAAGACTCCTAATTACACTCTGCATCACCATATCCTCAATTTCTCCTTGTATATGTCTCTCCTGCTGCCACTCCACAAGTGATTTTTTAGATGATTGAAGCATATTATCCACCCGTGTGCAGATGGTGTCCACCATTTTCTTTAAATGATCTGGTGTCCTACCCACACACAACCAGCTTTCTGATTGCTTCTCATGCAAAATTTCACCCAAACCTACCAACTGAGAACCTGAACCAATCCTTTTAATGTTATCACACCCTTTTACACCATCGATCTCCTTCATAACCTTCTTGAACTGCTCTCTTGCCTCATTTATTAAACAGCAGAAAGATTCCCTGACTCTGTCATGATCCACGAATGCACCAGACAAAATCAAACTTCTCCCGCAATTCCCATTTTCTAAATCACTAGGCAATACAGGTGACTCAAAAGACTCAAATTTATCAACACCCACATTGCATGATTGTAATCGCTCCTTCAGTTTTGCCACTTCCAAATCTTTGGCTGCAATTTTCTCAGCCGCCTCTTGTTCCACGGCAGCCACCATCCCCTTTATAACTGAGTCACTCACCATCCGCGAAATTATTAACCGGTCACTCATATCTTCCCAATACTCCTCCAAGTCTTCCAAAACCTCATCGGCTAAATTTGCCTTTTCCCTTTCCTTTTCATCGCTATTCAGTTGCCCTATCCCGTCCCCCTTAACCATTGGGTCAGTCAAATCCTGAATATCCACTTGCTCTAACCCGTTTTCACTACCCACGTGCTCAAAGCCATTTTCAAATGAAGTAATTGCAGCCCCAGTCCGCATAGCCACATGCCGCAACAACTCTTGACTACCCATAACACATATACACCTGAGTAAATAAACTAAAAATAACCAAGTCAAAACAAATTAACCTTAAAATTTCAACTCTATATAATTCGATTAGAAATTAATACTCCAAAAATAAAAGGAAATCATATACAAGAAGCTCAACTACAATAATTAGTGGAACAAAACGAACGGAAACTCACCCGAAATTGGGTTCTTCAAATTTTCATACTTCTTCAAGCTAAACCCCAGAAAAATACAACCTTTACGTTATAGAACTTCCGGGTTTTCTTTTCTTTTGCTGTAAATATCTTTTCAGGTTTTAGGGTTAGTTAGATGACAGTGGATTTTTTTTTTTTTGTGGTGGGGGAAAGATGAGCGCTCCAAGGTTGGAAAGGAATGAGAAGTAAAATAATAAAACGCTCATTCAAGAGTTACTCAAGTTGTCATCACTTGACTTTGGCGATTCCAATGAACTTGCTCACGACATGGACAGTTAGCGTATACATAATTTGTTGGTATTTGGGGCGGACGACTCCAGGTCATCTTTTGTTTTCATCCTAAAAGAACGTAATGTTTGTTCAACGTTGATTTAAGTGTTCTTAATTGAGATTTTTAATCAATTTTAAAATATTTTAACAAAACTAAATAAATTTTTACATAATTCATAAAGTTTTTATTAAAATGATGAAATTTTAAAATAATTTGCTATATGTATTTTTAAGATTGGGATCTTTTTATTAATAAAATCCTTATAAATCCACAAAATGTTGCTAATACTAAAGGTTTCATTGAAATTCATTAAAATTTCAGTAGAATATACATAATTTTAATATATTTTAATAAAATTTATTAAAATCAATTGATGACACTTGGAATTCAGTAATTCATAAAAATTTCATTAAAAATGATTAAATTTTAAAACAGTTTGCCACATGTAATTTTAAAAATGAGATCCTTTTATTAATCAAATTCTTATAAATTCACAAGTTGTTGAGAATAAATACTAGAGGATTCATTAAAATTTATTAAAATATCAGTGGGAGATACCTAATTCTAATAAAATTTATTAAAATCCCAATTAATGACACTTCGAATTTAGAAGTATTTTTAAAATTAATTAAAATTTAATTCGAGGATATATCTGTTTGTTTGTGATTATTTTTAATTTTTTTACCATATTTTGAAATTAATCTGTTAATTTAATACAGTTAAAGATTCAAATTCGAACAAAATATGATAAACTCAATATTTTTATTAAAGAAAATAACAATTGTCACCAACTTTTGCAGTTATTAACACTTCCATCTTTAAATTACTATTTGGTCACATTTACGCAATAAAATATTATACATGTAAAAAAAAAAATTATAATTTTAAACCATGCATTCGCCTAAAAATTACTATTAAAACTATCTTTTTCTATCAAAATGATTGTCGAACAGTTCTAGATGTCCTTTCCAACGGTTCTTGTAACGTCCCAAAATCTATGCTTCGGAGATTACTTAAATAATCACTTTAACCATTATAAAAGTTGATCGACACATTATAATACGAAAAATTTGAGGAAACTTTGCGGAGTAAAAATAATTATCTTATTGTCTAATAAAACATCAATTAATGTGATCAACTATTGTACTATAAATCCAGTACTTATTTTTAAAAATTCAACATTTATTTTGAAAAAAAAAAACATAAATTTCTAATTTGAATAAAAAAAAATGTTTTCTACCCAAATATTATATATTATGAGAACATCTTAAATTTTTTATCCAACAACATGGACTCTGTCAACAGTCTCAACCTCTAATTCCGACCCATCAAACATCTGTAAAAATAATTTAGAATATAGAATGATCATATGAATATAACAAGTATAGATTTCATGCTAGTATTTTCACAGTTTAATGTGAAAAACAAGTAAAATACGCATATAACATGACTTGTTAGCGGAATAGAAAACATAACCGTCTCATTCTCACTTAGGTCATATCCGTTCTCAAATCCATTTAGGCTATTTAGCCTTGTGATTGATTTCTGTGTAGATCTACATCATAATAACCTACAATATTTTCCACAACTTCTTTCTTTACTTTGGATCACATAATAGCACATAAAAAATTTAACTTAAAACATAAAAACACAAAATCACTTGGTATTTAGAGAAATACATACTAATTCATTAAATTTCTCGTGTACTTGAGTTATTTAAGATTAAGAATTATTGCGAACGAATCTCGAACGAATCTCAAACAAATCAGAAAAGATTTTTCTTATCTTTTCCTATCTTTTCTTTTCCTTTCTTTCTTCTCTTTTCTCTGCCTTTTTCTTTTTTCTTTTTTCCCTTTCTTTTCTCTCTCTTTTTCTCTTTTCTCTGCCTTTTTTTTCCTTTTTCCCTTTCTTTTCTCTCTCTTTTTCTCTTTTCCTTCTCCTTCTCCCTCTTTCTCACGTTTTTTGGTTTTCTCTTTCTACCTCTCTTTCTTTTATTTTTTCTCTCTAAATTAAAGTGCACAACAAGATGATATTTATAGGTGTAATAATGATAATGACCTACTTAGAATTTTAATAAAACTCTTAATTAAAATTTAAATTGGATTATTAACAAACAACCTATCAAATAAAATTCTAATTACATGAAGATGAGATTCTAGTATAAATATATTAAAATCCTAAATTTGTCTAAACATCTTTATATTAAATAATCCAATAATAATTCAATATATATCCAAACATTAAATTTAATTTCGTTAAAACTCTTATTTTTCAAGTTATAAGTACGATAAAACTCTAAACTTGTCTAAATACTTTCATATCGGATAATTCAATAATAATTTAATAGATATCCAAAACAATATTAAAATTTAATTTGGTACATTTTATGTCTCATAACATTTTGTATGAATTTGTTGTTGTTGTTGTTGTTGTTATTATTATTTTTTTTTATTATTATTATTTTGGGTATTACATTCTCTCCTCTTTAAAACAATTTCATCCCCAAAATTTACCTTGATTATCGAAAAGTTGTTGGCATTTATTTTTAATATCTTCCTCATGTTTCCAAGTGGACTCTTCTACTACTCGATTTCGCCATTGAACTTTTATCAATGAATTTTCTCTATTTTAAAGTGTCTGAATCTTCCTATTCAAGATGACTATTGGAGTTTTCTCGTAAGTTAAATCTGGATGAATGTCCGACGATTTAGGATTAATTATGTGGCTAGGATCTGATACGTATTTTCAAAGCATAGAGATATAAAAGATATTGTGTAATACTGAAAGTTCGAGAGGCAGTGCCAGCTCGTAAGCAACAGTTCCCACACGCTTCAAAATCTCAAAAGGTCCTATGATCTTGGTTGGAGATTTTCCCTTTGCCAAATCAAATAATTCCTTCATGGGGGGCTATTTTTAAGAAAACTTTTGTCACCAACCTCAAATTCAAGATCATTCCCTATTATCTGCATAACTTTTATGTCGATCCTAAGCAGTCTTTATTCTAGCTCGAATCTTTTCAATAGCTAGGATTGTTCGCTCAATAATCTCATGCCCTAGAATTCTTCGCTCACCAATTTCATCCCAGTGAGATGTAAATCTGCATTTCCTTCCATATAAAGCCTCATAGGGGGGTTGTTTCTGTAGTATTCTGAAAGCTATTATTATATGCAAATTCTAGCAATAGTAGATTTTTTCACAACTTCCTCCAAGATCTAGGACATATGCTCGAAGCATATCCTCAAGAATTTGAACAGTCCTTTCTGATTGACCATCAATTATGGGTGAAAAGATGTACTGAAGTTTAGCTTAGTCCCCATTTCCTTGTGCATACTTTTTCAAAATTTTGAAGTGAATCTCAGATCTCTATCTTAGACAATTGGGACTGGGGTCCATGTAATCTAATCACTTTTCCAACATATAGCTTAGCTAATTGATCCATACTAAAAGTTATCTTTATTAGTAAGAAGTGAGCTAACTTTGTCAATCTGTCAATAATAACCCAGGTTGCATCATTTCCTCTATTTGATTTTGGAAAACCAATTACAAAATTCATGGTAATGTGCTCCCATTTCCACTCAGAAGTCTCTAGTGGATTTAATAATCTTGATGGTCTATGATGTTCTGCTTTCAATAGCTGGCAAACCATGCACTATTTTACGAATATACATATTCCTTTATTTCATATTTCACCACTAGAATATGCTTTGAAGGTCTTTATACACTTTTGTTCCCTTGGGATGTGCTACATATGGGATGAAGTGAGGTTTTTATAATATTTCTTTTCGTATCTCTCATCCTTTGGTGCACACAATCCTCCTTTAAGCATCAAAGTGTTATTTTCAACCATCTCAAAACCTTTTTGTTTGCTAGTGCCAACTTCACCTTTAATATTTTCTAGAAATGGATCATTATCCTGAACTTTCTTAATTCGATCTTAAATAGTAGGTTGAACTGTAAGGGTAGAAATTTGTGTTGCAATATCTACTAAAAGTAAGATCACCTCAAGTTTTAAGTTATCTATATCTCTGATTATGTGTAGTAGGTAAAGCTGTCAATGTCCTGCTGCCTTTCTGCTTAATGCATCAGCAACTACATTGGCTTTTCTTGGATGATAATGAATTTCACAATCATAATCTTTCACCAATTCTAACCATCTACGTTGTCTCATGTTCAATTTATTCTGGGTGAAGAAGTACTTTAGGCTCTTGTATTCCGTATAAATATCACATTTAGCTCCGTAGAGATAATGTCATCATATCTTTAATGCATGAACTACTCCCGCTAATTCTAAGTCATGCGTTGGATAGTTTTCTTTATACGACTTTAGTTGTTTGGAAGCATATGCGATAACTTTACCATGCTGCACAAGTATACATCTTAGACCCTACTTAGATGCATAGTTGTAGATAACGCAACCTTCTGTCCCTTTGGGCATGGTCAAGACAAGAGCTGAGACCAATTTCTGTTTTAGTTCCTGAAAGCTCTGTTCACACTTATCCGTCCATTGAAACTTCACATTTTTTTCTTGTTAACTGAGTCATTGGGATCGCAATTTTTGAAAACCCTTAAATAAATCGCTTGTAGTACCCTACTAATCCCAAGAAGCTGTGCATTTCTCTAACATTAGTTGGTCGGGGTCAATTGGTAATTGCTTCCATTTTACTTGGGTCAACTTCAATTCATTGGGCTGTGATTATGTGGCCTGAAAATCCCACTCTATTGAGCCAAAATTCGCACTTTTAAATTTGGCATAGAGCTTCTCCGTTCTCAGTATTTCGAGAATAATCCTTAGGTGTTTTATATGTTCATGCTCACTTTTTGAATAGATTAGTAAGTCATCAATAAAGACAATAACAAACTGATCCAAATAGTTGTGGAAAACTCAATTCACGAGATCCATGAATACTGCTGACACATTTGTCAAGCCAAAAGGCATCACCAAGAACTCACAGTGCCCATATCAAGTTCTAAATGCTATCTTAGAAACGTCAATTGATTTAATTTTCAATTGATGATAGCCTGATCTTAAATCAATTTTCGAGTAAACATTGGCACCTTGTAGCTGGTCAATAAATTTTCAATTCTAGGGAGGGGATATTTATTTTTAATTGTAATATGGTTCAGCTCTCAATAATTGATACACATTCTCATCGATCCATCATTCTTCTTTACAAACAATATTGGAGCTCCCCATGATGACACACTGAGTCTAATAAAATCCTTATCTCGCAACTCCTGTAATTATACTTTCAATTCCCGAAGTTCTATCGGTGTCATACGATAATAGGCCTTTGAAATTGGCACGGCAACTGGTACAAGGTCAATAGTAAACCCGACCTCTCGATTTGGAGGCATTCCTGGTAAATCTTTTGGAAGTACATTTGAAAAATCCCTAACCACTGGGACTTTGACAATGCTTAACTCTTTCTGACCAATGCTGGTCAACGACACTAAAAATACTTGAGCAGGCTTATTTTTCAACAAGCGTACAGCCTATACTGTTGATATAAGTTGAGGTAGAGGTTTCACCCTTGTTCCAAAGAAATGAAATTTTTCTTCATCAAGTCGTTGAAACATTACATCATTCTCGAAACAACGAATGGCTGCATGGTTTTCCAACAAACAGTCCATACCAAGTATAACATCAAAATCTTTCATATCTAAGACCACTAAGTCTATTTTCATAATCTTCCCATCTGTTTCTAAATTTAGATTCCTCGCTATATAATTTGCATTAAGCACCTTTCTAGACAGTAGTGATACTTCTAATATGTTATCAAGGGGTACACATTCTAGATTCGACTTTGAAACGAATATCGAAGAAACAAACAAGTGTGTAGCTCTTGAATCAATTAATATAAAAGCAAGCATTATAGGATTGATATGATACCTGCCACTACATTGCAGTCGAGCTCTGCCTCTTCCAGTATTAAAGCAAAAACTCTAGCCTTGCCCACCTTTTGATCATCAGCCTTCTTAGATTGTCCCTCAATGTAATTTTATCCTGGCTTGCCACATTTGTAATAGATACATTTTCCTGTCAAGCACTCTCCCTTGTGAGGTTTTTGATATTTAGGATAAAGAGGTCGTGGATTCTTGTCACCGACATTGGCATCTATTTCCGTTCTTCCTTTCTTATCGTCGCCTCTTCCATTCCTCTTGCTATTGCCGTGCCATTTGCACTTGTCTAAGGAGCCAGTTTACTGTTTACTACCTTCACCACTCTGGTGATCGTCAAATGCGTATACTTTAGCCTTCTCCAGAACTCCCTAATAAATACTTAATTGGAATATTGCCACTGCTTTCCTAATGTCCGTTCTCAGTCCACGCTCAAAACGTTGAGCTTGTCTCTTCTCTGTGTCCACCAAATGCAGGGCAAATCTAGATAACTCCTTAAATTTTCGATGATAATCGGTAAGCATCTTGTTTCCCTGCTTTAGCTCAAGAAACTCTGCTTCCTTCTTGTCTCTTAAAGTAGCTGAAAAGTACTTCTGAAATACTATCTCTTTGAACTATGCCAATGTAATGTTACGCTGTTGCTCCTTGGTGCAGGATCTAGTAGTCATCTCCCACCAATGACTTGCTCCCTTCTCCATTATGAATACCATACAAAGGATTTTTTATGCATCAGTACATTACATAAATTTGAAGAGAAGCTCAAGATTGCGAACTCATTCTTCAACAGCTAGTGGATCGAGACCACCATCAAACATGAGTGGGTGCATCTTGCGAAATTGTTCTATAATTGAAGATGTTCTCGAGTTGCCTCGTGGCTGTTGAGGTGGTTGCTGCTGCGATATTTCTCGCATAGCAGCAAATAATTCTCGTGCTAAGTTAGTTACCATATAAACCTTATATGTGGGGATCGTATATTAGACACCATTTTAGTCAACTCAATCATCTTGATATAGCTGACAACGATAAAATAATGTAGTGTCCGTTCAATATATTCANTTCTTAGATTGTCCCTCAATGTAATTTTATCCTGGCTTGCCACATTTGTAATAGATACATTTTCCTGTCAAGCACTCTCCCTTATGAGGTTTTTGATATTTAGGATAAAGAGGTCGTGGATTCTTGTCACCGACATTGGCATCTATTTCCGTTCTTCCTTTCTTATCGTCGCGTCTTCCATTCCTCTTGCTATTGCCGTGCCATTTGCACTTGTCTAAGGAGCCAGTTTACTGTTTACTACCTTCACCACTCTGGTGATCGTCAAATGCGTATACTTTAGCCTTCTCCAGAACTCCCTAATAAATACTTAATTGGAATATTGCCACTGCTTTCCTAATGTCCGTTCTCAGTCCACGCTCAAAACGTTGAGCTTGACTCTTCTCTGTGTCCACCAAATGCAGGGCAAATCTGGATAACTCCTTAAATTTTCGATGATAATCGGTAAGCATCATGTTTCCCTGCTTTAGCTCAAGAAACTCTGCTTCCTTCTTGTCTCTTAAAGTAGCTGAAAAGTACTTCTGAAATACTATCTCTTTGAACTATGCCAATGTAATGTTACACTGTTGCTCCTTGGTGCAGGATCTAGTAGTCATCTCCCACCAATGACTTGCTCCCTTCTCCATTATGAATACCATACAAAGGATTTTTTATGCATCAGTACATTACATAAATTTGAAGAGAAGCTCAAGATGGCGAACTCATTCTTCAACAGCTAGTGGATCGAGACCACCTTCAAACATGAGTGGGTGCATCTTGCGAAATTGTTCTATAATTGAAGATGTTCTCGAGTTGCCTCGTGGCTGTTGAGGTGGTTGCTGCTGCGATATTTCTCGCATAGCAGCAAATAATTCTCGTGCTAAGTTAGTTACCATAGAAACCTTATATGTGGGGATCGTGTATTAGACACCATTTTAGTCAACTCAATCATCTTGATATAGCTGACAACGATAAAATAATGTAGTGTCCGTTCAATATATTCACATTGTTTTCATTAAGATTTGACTAAATGGGCTTTACATATTTTTTTTTTTTTTGTGGGTCTGTAATATTGTTTTTCGTTTTATTGATTGAATAACATGCAATTAAAAAAAGCTTCTAGGTAAGGAGGGGGTGACAAGTGGACCGCTTAAATTTCAAACTCGCCCTAGGCAGTTTAGATCTTTTTGACAGAGCCTTTTAGTATTATAAATACGCAAATCAAGAAAATAAATTTCCCCATATTATTATTATTTTATTTTATTGCCATTTAATTTGAAAATAACTGAACCAACGTCAATGCATTCATGCATACAGTGTATAATTAAATATATCCACTCAAAAGATATACACGTGACATAGATATTATTACATGAAAATTATAAATATACGATTCTGCAATTAGTGCTACATAAAAAATAGTTTTATCCAATTTATTAAAATTTCAACACCCAATATCATAATTATATGTTTTCCTTTTCCCTTTTTAGCCCTGTAGAAAAAAAAAATCCAAAACTCATTAAACAGAAATTTAAAGCTAATAAATAATTTCATACCTTAGATCGTCAGTTAGAATTCAATTATCCCTATCCCAATATCGTGTGGATAAAAATTTATTTAACTTTAATATATAAAGAAATCTAAAATTTTAATTTCACAAAATCTACAAAAAAGATTGATTGGGCTCTGATACCATGCCGTAATGCCCCGAAACTTATGCTCCGAAAGTTACTTAAATAATCACTTTAACCATTATAAAAATTGATTGACACATAATAATCCAAAAATTTTGAAGAAACTTTTCAGAATAAAAATAAGTTAATTTTACAGAATAAAAATAAGTTATCTTATTGTCTCATAAAACATCAATTAACGTGATCCACCATTGTACTATGAATTCAGTACTTATTTTTGAAAATTCAACATTAATTTTGAAAAAAAACATAAAATTTTAATTGGAATTTAAAAAAATGATTTCTAATTAAATATTAAATATTAAAAGAAAATATTAAATTCTTGATCCAACAACACGGACTCTGTCAACAATCTCAACCTCCAACTTCAATCCATCAAACATTTGTAAAAGTAATTTAGAATATAATTAGCATATGAATATACTCAGTATAGATTTCATGCCAACATTTTCACGGTTTAATACAAAAAGTAAGTAAAATAAGCACATAACATAGCTTTTTAGTGGAATAGAAACACGACCGTCTCATTCTCACTTAGGTCATACCGTTCTCAATATCTACTTAGGGTATTTAGCCATGTGTCTTTTTATATGTAGATCTATATAATAATACCCTATGGTATTTTCCACAACATATTTTTTTATTTTACCTTGGATCACATAATATCACATAAAATACTTAACTTAAAATATTATAAAGTGAAAACACAAAATCACTTGGCATTTAAAGAAATCCATATCTAATTTGTTAAATTACTTGTGTGAATTTGTACGAACAGATCTTGAATACGCCAAAAAAGATTTTCTTTTCTTTTCCTCTCTCTCTCTCTCTCTCTCTCTCTCCCCCCCCCCCCCCCCCCCCCGCCCCCCTTTCTTAGAACTTTTCATTAGAATTTAGATTAAACTCTTAACAAACAACATTATCAAATAAAATTCCAATTGCATGAGGATAAAATTCTACTATAAATATGTTAAAATCCTAAATTTATCTAAACACATTTATATTAAATAATCTGATAGTAATTCAATATATATACAGACATTAAATTCTAATTTCGTTATATTTTCAAGTATGAGAAAACTCTAAACTTGTCTAAGTATTTTCATATCAGATAATTCAATAATAATTTAATGAATAATCAAAATAATATTAAAATTTAATTTCGTACATTTTATGCCTTATAATATACTGTATAAATTTATTTTTATTTTTGGGTATTACAAATTTCAAAAATATGAAGATGGAAAGCAAGTGAAAGACATTTTACATTCAAGAAAAGATGGCCGTTTTGTTTTTACTTTTTAAACTCAAGTAAAAAGCAATTGCACTAGTCCTTCTTATTTAATGAATTTTAATGAAGTCATTTAAAATTTAGTTTGCTCATCTCCTTTCTTACCTTCACAAAAATCCGCATGTGAAACAATATATTGGAAGAGGCTAAAAAGTACGATTGGTCAATCAATTTTTTCTCTAGTTGCTATTGAAATTAATGCAACCTCATTGTATATAATCACTCGAGAATAAAGCAATCCAAACCTAAGTATCATAAAATATTTTATTAAAGAATTCTACTTTTGACCTCTAAACCACCAAAATGATAAAGAAGTAAAAGGTATTAAAGAATTAGTAAATATTATTTGATGCCATTTGTCATAAGCATTCATAGCACAATGTTGCAAAATTGTTTGAATTAAGAATTCATCGTTCGACCTTCTAAAACACCAAAATGAATCAATGATAAAAAAGGAAAAAAAATAGTACTAAATGAGTAAATTATGCAATCAAAATGATTACTTATTAACTTTTCTTAAAAATAAATCATGCTGGTTTTCCTTTTCCAATCAAACAAAATCCTTCGATCATTGCACCCTTCAAGAGTTATTTTGAATATGCACGTCGTCAGATATAGGTACGATATATTTGACAATATAATGTACAAAATTTGAACTTTAAACAATATTTTAATATTGTACAAGAGGCGACGATGGATAGACTCATCTTGACTCAAGTTAATTTTACAGAATAAAAATAAGTTATCTTATTGTCTCATAAAACATCAATTAACGTGATCCACCATTGTACTATGAATTCAGTACTTATTTTTGAAAATTCAACATTAATTTTGAAAAAAAACATAAAATTTTAATTGGAATTTAAAAAAATGATTTCTAATTAAATATTAAAAGAAAATATTAAATTCTTGATCCAACAACACGGACTCTGTCAACAATCTCAACCTCCAACTTCGATCCATCAAACATTTGTAAAAGTAATTTAGAATATAATTAGCATATGAATATACTCAGTATAGATTTCATGCCAACATTTTCACGGTTTAATACAAAAAGTAAGTAAAATAAGCACATAACATAGCTTTTTAGTGGAATAGAAACACGACCGTCTCATTCTCACTTAGGTCATACCGTTCTCAATATCTACTTAGGGTATTTAGCCATGTGTCTTTTTATATGTAGATCTATATAATAATACCCTATGGTATTTTCCACAACATATTTTTTTATTTTACCTTGGATCACATAATATCACATAAAATACTTAACTTAAAACATTATAAAGTGAAAACACAAAATCACTTGGCATTTAAAGAAATCCATATCTAATTTGTTAAATTACTTGTGTGAATTTGTACGAACAGATCTTGAATACGCCAAAAAAGATTTTCTTTTCTTTTCCTCTCTCCGAATCAATGGAAAAATTGAAGAAAATCCAAGCTTGAAAACCCACCTCTCTCCACCCCCCTCCCCCCCCCCCCCCCCCCCCCGCCCCCCTTTCTTAGAACTTTTCATTAGAATTTAGATTAAACTCTTAACAAACAACATTATCAAATAAAATTCCAATTGCATGAGGATAAAATTCTACTATAAATATGTTAAAATCCTAAATTTATCTAAACACATTTATATTAAATAATCTGATAGTAATTCAATATATATACAGACATTAAATTCTAATTTCGTTATATTTTCAAGTATGATAAAACTCTAAATTTGTCTAAGTATTTTCATATCAGATAATTCAATAATAATTTAATGATTAATCAAAATAATATTAAAATTTAATTTCGTACATTTTATGCCTTATAATATACTGTATAAATTTATTTTTATTATTATTTATTTTTATTTTTGGGTATTACAAATTTCAAAAATATGAAGATGGAAAGCAAGTGAAAGACATTTTACATTCAAGAAAAGATGGACGTTTTGTTTTTACTTTTTAAACTCAAGTAAAAAGCAATTGCACTAGTCCTTCTTATTTAATGAATTTTAATGAAGTCATTTAAAATTTAGTTTGCTCATCTCCTTTCTTACCTTCACAAAAATCCGCATGTGAAACAATATATTGGAAGAGGCTAAAAAGTACGATTGGTCAATCAATTTTTTCTCTAGTTGCTATTGAAATTAATGCAACCTCATTGAATATAATCACTCGAGAATAAAGCAATCCAAACCTAAGTATCATGAAATATTTTATTAAAGAATTCTACTTTTGACCTCTAAACCACCAAAATGATAAAGAAGTAAAAGGTATTAAAGAATTAGTAAATATTATTTGATGCCATTTGTCATAAGCATTCATAGCACAATGCTGCAAAATTGTTGAATTAAGAATTCATCGTTCGACCTTCTAAAACGCCAAAATGAATCAATGATAAAAAGGGGAAAAAATAGTACTAAATGAGTAAACTATGCAATCAAAATGATTACTTATTAACTTTTCTTAAAAATAAATCATGCTGGTTTTCCTTTCCAATCAAACAACATCCTTCAATCATTGCACCCTTCAAGAGTTATTTTGAATATGCACGTCGTCAGATATAGGTACGATATATTTGACAATATAATGTACAAAACTTGAACTTTAAACAATATTTTAATATTGTACAAGAGGCGACGATGGATAGACTCATCTTGACTCAGTTTGATTTTAACATATGTAACGTATTTGATAATACAATGAATAAAATTTTAATTTTAACTTTATTTACTTTTTGATATTATAAAAGAGGGATCAAATGCATAGATCCAACTTTAAGTCCAAAGCCATGATAGGCCATTGTGACGAAACATTCTCCATTTTCAATGGCTAGATATGTTTTTTTTTTTTTTTTTATTTATGAATACGGAAATTACATATTTTTTCCCAAAATTTGTCCAAACTAAGCAATTACAGTAATAATCACTTAAAAAATTTACAGGACACTGATATTAGTTATGATGAATAATGTCTCCTTCTTTGACTACTTTAGACAACGATTGTTTTGATTGATATAACCTCTTTTTTAACTTTGTCATTAAAAGCACGACAACCATAATCTGACAAATATCATTTAAAATGATTTTTAATATTGGACGATTTTCAAATAGCATACTCAAAGAGAGAACAAAAATATGATTATATCGTAAGTCGTTTTTCGATATTGGATGCATAAAACTCTATCAAATCACCACCATCCATTATTATTTCTCGATCATAACAATATTTCATCATTATATGCAAACGATTTACCCTAATTAATGTGTATGCACGTTTCAACCAGTTCATATTATTATACTTTCGCCTTCAGTTGGTGCCAGGACGACACCTGTCAACTGGCAAACAACCTCGAACGTATGGATTTGCCACAGCATGCGGTCTGCAGTACTTTTGATACTCTTCATGATCGCAATTGAATCTTGGAAAACCAGAATAATTGATCGACTTAGAACCTCTTGCCACAGATGCAATTGCAGCAATGACAACCACCAAAATAAACGTGCATATTTTTTGTTGTGAAAGCCCCATTGTTTCTCAATCTGATATTGAAGGAATTTTGTGGAGAGGGAAAGGAATTAATCACCTTCGACTCTCATGTGGTCAGTGACCTATAGCCATCTTCGGTTTTTATATGGAGAAAGAAGCAATTCATTAATTTCGTTTAGAATAATGCCTTGCAATAGCATTAATCCTATTTACCAGTAGTCTGACTGGCAATGATCTCATCAATTCATTGTCCAATAAATGTACTGGTGGTAAGCAACCGTGGACTTGTATTGCTAGATTTGACGTAGCTCGTGTTTGGTATGGAAAATATTTTAGTCAAATTTAATATTTATTTTTTACGGGACCCACAATGTTTGAATCATACATTTTATCAACTTTTATCAAAATTTACTAAAAATCTAATTATTTTTATTTTTATTTTTTTTTATCTAAATCAGGGGCTAAAATAATCGAGCTCGTATATTAAAAAAAAAAAAACTATGATTTTTTCATAGATATTGCAGTTATACGACCCTTCGTTCTAACACATCTCTCACAAAAACCTCAAATTTAAAACTGTCAAAAGTCTCATTTCATCGACCGTCATATCCACCGGAACATGTATCCAATATCACAGCAAAGAATGCTCAATATGTTACAAATTTAATTCATACGGTTTTTTTAATCATCTCAAAAATTTTACGTACTTTATATTATTTATTTTTCGGTAATTCCCAATTTGTATGCATGATAAGCTGAAGAGTTGAAGCAAAATATTAAGCGTGAGTGAAGTTCGACTTTCCCATGATATATCGAGTAATAATCAGCTAGAGCTTGAGCAGCATCAATATACTGCTATGTGCCATTGTCCGTTCTTTTTCAGTTGTGAGAGCTTCTCATCCCAACTCTCCCCTTTCTCCTTCGCAATCCTCTCGAGTGTATCCTGAATCCCTGGCATCATCCGTTTAAGCCCACAGAAATAAATGTGTGCTCCGCTATCCAGAAGTTTAAAGATCTCATCGCTGTACTCTTCAATCTTATCCTGAACGCACATCCTGCCTCCACTTTTGTTCCTCCATTCTCGACTAAGTGCACGGTCATATCGGAATTTATCCGGGTAGTCCTGAAGATACTTGGAGAGCTCATCGTCGTAAAGAAGACTGTCACTGTTAGCAACCCCGAGGAAAAGCCAAGCGAGGCCCCCAAATTTGAATGTGGGAATATCCTCCATGAACATACGGCGAAGATAGCCTCTGTAGGGAGCCACGCCAGTACCAGTGGCAATCATAATATGGGTGGCATTAGGATCATCCACAGGCAGAATCATCATCTTGCCGTAAGGCCCTACACAAGTCAATAATGTTAACAACAAAAGATCGGAATAGAAACTAAATTGGTTGACTTATAAATTTATAATCAGATCATTCCCAATACTGTGATTTGTATATTGTAAGTGTTATGCCTTATGTCCAATTAACCTTGGACATTAATGCTTTTAATATATAATTAATGTAATTTAATGACAGATTTATTACTTAATTAATAGACAATAAAATTTAATAATAGAGTTCGAAAATTCAAATTTAAGTGATTTGTTAATCACAATGAGTTGTGATTGTGAGATACAAATTACATATGATTGGATTTTGAATAATCAATGGTCATGAATAATAACGAGAAACAAATATCGTTATTATAGATAGACCATTATGTGTGGCATTTCTTACTTGTGAAGTAAGTAAATAATCTCAAGAGTTAAAATGTGATGACACTTAGATGGACGTGTGTATATTTTGTTATAGAACGAAACATTGGAGACCCGCTAAGAGATTCCACATGGATAACTATTTGAGTGTCAGTGATTAATCTCTAAAGTTCGATAGTGAAATTGGTCCTTTGACTTAAGATCGTCATAATGCCTTATTTGAGGACAGTCATTATTTGACGGTATTGGATATTGCTCTACCAAGGGCTGCTAATACGGCATCATTCGGATATGTCAAGAATCACACGAAAATTGTGAATGATCAATAGATGATTAGTCACTCTTAGATAGTAAGCTATTGTAATCTGCATTTCGTTCAATTAAGTCAATAACGAAATTCTTGGCCAATGTATACTCATAAGTCGAAAAGGAGTTTTCGACTCACGTTGACTTAATAGTAGAATAAAAGATATGATCAATAATCGAGATTGACACACTTCCGTATCTCATAATCGATCGGATCATATTGACGAAGGAATTATAGTTTCCCGGTAAACAAACGAGTTTGATTTTGTCATACCACGTGACATTTTTCGTTACATGTATTGCCCTGACACATTGCTAAATGTCAATTTGAGACGATGAGTGTGAATTGGTGATAAATTAAAAGGGTTTTTTAATTTATCAATTTTGATTAGATCAAAATAATATTTCACATCGTTAGGCATCGTGATCCGGAACTTGATAGGTCGCACACAAAATAAGAACTAGGAGATTGTGATTTGTCAATTAATTAATTTAACAAGCATTAAATAAATTAATTAATTGAGTCGTTTATTTATATGCCTGAATTATTTAATTGGATTAATTAATTCATGGATCAGATTTAATTAAATGGGTTAATTAAATATTGGATTGGGTCAAGCCAAACCCGTTTGGGCTTATATATAAATATGACTAAGGTTTTTTAAAAACTGTAGAGATTTTTAATTATTCTTGCTAGCACAAGAAAAATCCTAATACTACAATTTTGTTCTCTGTGTGGATCACCGTTGAAGGCTGGACAGTTGTGGCGGTGAATCGAGGTTGCTGGAACAAAAAAAAACAAAGGCGTTTGCAGATCTAGAAAAATGTATGACTTTTATCACAATTTCTATCTAAACACAAAGATGAATCCTGACGGAAATCGAAAATTGTTTTAATTTTTCGCTGCGCATATTAAGTAGATTCCTAACAGTGGTATCATAGCCTACTTTGTGTTTATTAGAAATTGTTTAATATTTTTGTACAATCAAAAGTTGATTGTTGTACATGTTCTAGTTTCTTGCAATTAAGAAAATTTGTTACCACACTCAAAAATTTGTTGTGTGATAAAAATTAAATTTTCATATAAAAAAAAAATTGTTGAAAACTGGATCGTGAGTCTGTGGCCAACAACACCGGCCACTGTTGCAGCAGCATGTGATGCTGCTGTTGTAGCAGCGTTGCAACGTTGCTGGGTAAGGCAGCGCCTCGGTGTTGCTGCCATACTAGCCAGTAGCGTCGGGCGCTGCTGGATGTTGCAGCGCTGCACAAGCAACCTGCGCATTGCTGTAAGGTGGATATTGCCGCCGCCACTTGGCGCCGGGAGTTAAAAAGGGTGTTGGCGGCGCTGGTAGGTGCCACCAAGGGAAATAGTAAAAGAAATCAAAATTTGAAATTTTTAGGGTTTCTGCAGAAATCGGGTGATCTACATTGAAGACGGGGGTCTGTCATGCAAATTCATAATTTGCAGGACCCTGCTTGCAATATTATTTCGGGGTCAATGTGCAATTATTAAGTGAAGGGCCTTCTTGAAATTTTAGGAATGTTGAAGGGTTTGTTAATAATTTCATAATGGGTCTAGTTTGCAATTTTGAGATGAAGGGTCCTGTTTGAATTTTAGAGATTTGGGGGCGCCTTTAACAATTTTAGATTTGGGTCAAATTTGCAATTTTCAAAACAGTTTTGAATTTGACTTTTAAATGGTTTTAAAATTTTGTTTTAATGAATTTGATCTATAATTTTAATTTTGACCCAAATCAAAATTTTATTTAAAATTGATGACTTTTATATTTTCGTTAAAATGTGATTTTAACTTAAATGTTAAATTTGACCCTAAATTGAATTTTATTTTATTTAGAAATGTTATCCTAGATTAAAATATTAATTCAATTTAAATTAGAGTTGGACTCTAATTTAATACTTAATTAAAATTTAATTTTAATTAGTTATTCACCCAAATGTATTCTAGAAGTTAGAATCGGATTCTAATTTGATATTGAATTAAAATTTGATTTTAATTAAATAAATTCGCCTTTAATATTGGAATTAGAATTGGACTCTAATCTTGTTATTTAATTAAAATTTGATTTTAATTAAATAAATTCGCCTTTAATATTGGAATTAGAATTGGACTCTAATCTTGTTATTTAATTAAAATTTGATTTTAATTAAATAAATTCGCCTTTAATATTGGAATTAGAATTGGACTCTAATCTTGTTATTTAATTAAAATTTGATTTTAATTAAATAAATTCGCCTTTAATATTGGAATTAGAATTGGACTCTAATCTTGTTATTTAATTAAAATTTGATTTTAATTAAATTCATCAGCCTTAAGTTTTGAAATTAGAGTTGGACTCTAATCTTGTTATTTAGTTAAAATTTGATTTTAATTAAATATGCTCGCTAATTTAATTAATTATTTAATTGTTCCGATCCATTTGTATAAAAGAATTTAGACGACCTTAATTGCTTGAAACTTGAAAACGTGTTTGCATATAATATTAGATATTATATACACATACATTTATGTGATGAATGTATTATTAATGGACGATTATGGACTCGATCATATGGATGTGTTGAATGGTTAATTTTATTCTTGTCGTTTTATGAGCCTGCGAGCTCTTAATCATTTTGGACCTGCAAATCCGTTATTGTTATTATTGTTATTTTGGGTCTACGAGTCCAATTTCATTTAGGTCTGCCTACCAACTAGTATAGGATACAAGTTGCAACTGAACTAATCGAATAAACAAGAAGAGAAGGAGACCATGGAGATGGCGCATTGATACTGCTCAATGCTATACCCCCTAGGAATTAACCAAATAGTATTGTTTATGGCTCGGGAAGATCA